>NW_009260269.1:2940828-2946497 GCF_000687185.1 Egretta garzetta | reverse complement strand
CAGGAACCTTCTCCTGCTTTCTGAGGAGGGTGGCCTAAATGCTTTGGGTTCTGCATGAGGCAATGAAGCTGATGGTACGCAAAGGTAGCTCTCTACTTGAACTCATCACAGCGTGACTGCATTGTTTGGAACATTTTATGTGGTTTTCTGATAGCTTTTAGAGCTACTTAGAAGAGAAAACACTTTCATAATGTAACCATGGAACTTTTACTGACTAGATTTTTTCCTGTGTTGACTATAGAAAGTGCAGAGCACTATGCACGTATGCACAGTGGACCACTCCCATTCTTAAACCCTTTCTTGAATCAGAGGTGGCACTAGATAGAGTCAAACCATGATTCTTTCCTCACAGTTCTGCAGTCTAAGTTGCTGCCTGTTGATTTAGTCAAGGATGCATTTAGTAGGAATCTGTGGATCAGTGTCACTATTGTGCAATAAAAGCACTTAAAATGAAGATTCAGATTGGCATTAGATTCAGATTAGATTAGAATATTCAGCAGCAATATATAGGGATACAATTTCCATACTTCTGTCAAATTTAATTGTCATAGGGTCCTCAATCTTTCATATATATTTCCTGAAGAGAATTTAGTCTAATCAGCTTTTCCTTTTGAAATGTTGAATTGTCTCTGTATGGTAACTTGCAAACTGGGTAAGTATCTGTCAAATGAATGAGTAAAACAAAAATAAAAAGAACACGATATCCAGGAGCAACTGGTAATTGTTGTCAATGACAGGGTACTTTCACCGCGCTTGTGTTATTTTATTTTACACCCAAGAATGTGAGGAATATTAAAAAGGCTAAGTTTGGCAGTTTTTGCATTTCTTCCAAAGCCCAAAGTCCTATTCAGATTTCTACCGCCTACTCACAGCTTGTTCCCTATCTGACACTTGAGTAATTGTTATAAGCCATTTCCATCTGTGATTTACTTTGTGTTTCCTATTGCAGGTGACAGTTACTGTATCTTGTCTGCTGCTATGAAATAAAAAAAAAAAAAGCAAGTGAAAATGCTAAGAACAAACACTTGCAAAGATGGGGGCAGGAAAATAAAAGCTTTTATGTTTTCAAAATTCATGTCCTCTGAAAATCTCTCAGCCCACAATGTAATCAGTGTTAGGATGCCTAAAGTATCTTCCCTCCAAAAAAACTAAAGTGCATATAGGATAACACTACTTAAGAATTCATATTTCCACAGTAAATTTTTACAGCTACAAAAATGATGTAGTGTAGACTGTAAGGAAAGATTTGGTGTTACAGATTTCCACAGACTTTCTAAGCTTACTCTGTATTTTGCTCCAGACTTCTTCCAACTGAAATCTACTGACATCAGAAGATGTATGTCATAAGCAATTATGTTTCACCTAAGGTGAACAACAGAACCTTAAACTAATAAAACTTGATCACTACTGGAAGGATAAACATATAACAAGTAAGGCTAGGGTATTTGGTGTTCTGATGACATCTGTTGACTAGAACTTTGCATCTGGAAGTGGTACAGATCAGGAGGTCATACACCTAGCTCAGAGAGAGGAGAAAACAGTAAGCAACCATGCTATCTTTGAGAAAATTGCATGCTAAGTTTTATGCCTGCCATAAAATATGCAAGTGTCATCTTCATTTCTAAATGTGCTGTCTTTGAAAGAAGATGGAAATATCTATGCAACTGTTTCACTTTCAGAATGCTGACAGTTTGGTAATGTTAAGAATGAATTTTACCTGTCTCTCAGCTAGTTAATTAGATGCATTTTCTAGTACAAAGGACATTTCTAATTTCACCATGACAACTTCAAATGCACAGAAAAAAGGTACAGCTCACTCATGTCGATAATCACTGCAGTCCAAATCAGTGACTGGGAAACTATGGGCTACAACAGAAAGAATACAGTGGCTGCAGTTTTGACAGAAAATGTCAAAATGGAACTGTGTAGTAAGAACATAGTTTCAGATAGTAATGACACAGGGATTGTCTGGTGTACCTGCAGATGCCATGAGTGTACATGGGAATCGTTAGTCTAAACTGATCCATAGTACTGTATTTATTATATTGATAACAGGCTTTTAGGTACTTCCATGCTTAAGCACCTAGCTTAATCAAAGTCTTATGAAGAGTATTTTGGTGGAAAGTCCTTAGCTGTGTATGTCTTAGAATAGCTTTTTAATGCACTTGAACACTTGGCAGCTTGCAATAAATTATCTTCTCTTTAGGAACAAATATATCATTTGCAGCCTTGCCAAAATAATGCTGTCCTTCTTAAGTGACTTTTTTCTTCTTTCTTTATCTGTTATATATATTACAGATAATTTTAGATTATTACATAGATTATTGCAGATAACTTTAACAAATCAGAAATTGTGGTTTAGTTCTCTTTTTGTGAGGAAGACTGATTAAGCAATTTGTCAACTCAAACATCAGTGGAAAGTCTTTGGATAAGGCTGGTGAAGAAATAAAAGGACTATGCACATAACTCACTAGTCATAAAGTGTCTTTGTGTCCTGGGATTTAATCCTACTAGATACTGCTGGGCAGTTCCCATAGACATTGAAAGGAATTTAGGGTGTTCAACATGTCACAGTAGGTTCATAACATCTGTCAAGCTTCTGCCTGGACTTTCAGTTTTTAGTGACATGCTTAATCTTAACATTTGCTCATCTTTTCATCCCTTCCATCTCAGATTTTCAGCATTCCTCTAACTATAGCCTCAGTCATATTATGCTAGTCCCTCAGTTTGATGAATAACTCAATTTCTGCCAACCTGAACATGCAGTAATAAATAAAACTGCCCAAATTCTTTCACAGCAGTTCATGCCTGGAATACCGAATGTTCTCCTGGTATTGTCCAGATGTCCTCTAAACAAGATAAAATTTGTTGTGCAGCCTTCCATGTCTTGGATATACCATTATGTCTTCAGCAGTTGGAGTTCTCCTGGGTTTTCTTTAATACCTTTTGTCAACATCCACACATGAGAAGAGTGAAAATGAGAAGCTCTTTCCTGTAAGACTGAAAAATGTTGCGCTATTTCTAATTATGTAAGTTTTCGTAGGTAAAAATTGTTTAGGAAACAATGCATTTAAAGCTGCATTTATCCTGGTTTCTGTTTCACTTCAGAACAATGTCAGAATGGAAAAAATATGCATTCTATAAATATAAAAATTTCTTTGTCTTTTCCCCCTACATTTGTTCAGTACATTTTTGTTATTTATTTTATAAGTACCTTTAAAGAAGTGAGTTGCTTTCTTTGCATGTTTGGCCTCATAAACCATAGCAATTTTTCTTTAATTTTGGAGGTGTTCATGTAAGAGGTGGAGTAGGACTGCTTTCCCTGAGTATGTTTCAACCATTGTTTAAAAATTATAGCAGAGAGTATTACACCTTTGAGATATCCAGAACAAGTAGCTGCTCAGTCACTGAATGACAAAGTGATGGTGCTCTTGCTGAGATGCTTTCCAGCCTGCAGCTAAAGAGCCATAAAATATTGTAAAAAAAGACCTGTTTAAAGTAACGTGTTCATACACAGTTCTAATAGAATGAAGGGAGCTTACAGGACTTGTTGAAAAACAGAAGAAAAATCAGGACACAGCATTGGTTATTTAGTACTCGCCATTATAAAATACATTCATTTATTCAGTGTTATGGAAATGAAAGCATACATTGCACTTCGATAACATTGTCTCATTTACATAAGCCCCATCACTGTCCTGCAGCATGCCTATTTGCAATACACTGTAAGACATTAGTTGTAAAGAGGAACCTTCTGGCTGAGATTTCTTAGTCACAGTTAAAACTGTCTACACCAGATCTAACTGCATCTATATCTACATCCCAGCATATCTGTCTACATAACATTCTGTCATTCTTTCCATTTTGCAGGAGCTTAGTATAAGTTAGAAGATTCAGTGATTTGCACATGGCAACAGACATCATACTTGTGACAAGTTTGAAAGACTGAAGTACTTTATTCAAATTACTAGAAAATGATCTGCTATCTTTACCAATTCCTTAAAACTACAAAACTACAAACAGTAGTCACACATCTTTTTCTTAGTTCATTGTTAATTCATGGATAAAGCAAAGTATAGCTGAAACTGAAAAATATAACATAAAAATTACAAAACTTAACAGACCAGTGGTCCACATAATGTGGTGTCCTGTTTCCAGCAACTATCTGGTGTTTAAAGGAAGTGGTAAAAGTGTAATCCATGTGTTGATTACTGTGAAGTAAGATGCCTGTTGTATTTTTTCATATAGTCCATTAAGCCAAGACTGACTTAGAATCTGAAGCACTGGACCTGATATCTATATTTTTCAAACCTATTTAATTCAGCTGAAAGGGTGGCCTTAGTAAATTTGGAAAGATATATTTAATCTATTTCCACCGATATCTGTTCCCAGGTAAGAAAGCTGCAATTCTGCAAAGCTGTTCAGTTCAGTAGCTCTCACTGGTGTGAGCTGGGGGTCTAAACCCCCTGAAGACAGGAGTCTTTGTCTTCTAAACAACATTGGCTCCTGTCTCTCTGGCAGACTGTCCACCACAGAAAACCTGGACACACTTAGTTTAGACAAAGCTAAATGCAGCCATGACGTAGAGCAGGAAGGAGTCTTCAAGCCATAAGGCCATGACTGTGTTGTGACAGGGGAAATGCAACTCTGCCTACGTTGTACTTAGGGGAGACTGCAATTGCCTTAGGTCATGCTGGCAGAAATCCATTCCTGGTACAAATTTCCAGTCTGGAAGGTCTGGTTTGACTTTTCTAAGCTATTCAAAATGCCTGCAAACAATCTACTTCAGAGGAATGTTCTTCAGCAGTCTCCGGTTTTAAGCATTAGATTTTATTTTTCAGTTTAAGATGTAATTCAACATACTGCTTAACAATGCTTGATATTAATCATACTTAGAACTGTATTTACACATATTATTTAAATTCAGTAGTATAATAAATATTTATCCTGATTTTATTTCTCTAGCTTTCCCAGTTACGGAGTGATTAATTGTTTCCTATGTTCTTATGACATTAATTAGTTAGGACTTTTAAAGTCACAGGAAGCTGGTATAAGGAAAGACCAAAAGACCCCTGAAAACATTAACTAATGTGTTTAGCGCATCAAATGTGGTGCACAGTCTTGCAATTCTCTATTTAATCTTAGAAATCTATCTGAAATAACTAGGAGTTCTCAGAGTTAGGAGTTTGATTGTTCTAGGTTCCCAGTTGAGAGAGAGAAAGAAGAGAGAGAGACTTTTAGAAGATGAATCAGTCTGCCTGTGCTCTGTATACCTTCCTATAAATGTTAATCTCTTTCCACTGACTGAATGTCACTTCATTTCTAACTTAGACCCCTAAATCAAGCACCTAAAATTTAGTTGGGTAAATCTTCTACCCTATATGGCATGTGCCAAACACCTTCCCTGTTACATAAACAGAATTAATCTGGTCTTTGTCAAAGCAAATTCTTGCTCATGTTCCATTAATTACATAAAATTAGGAAACATTAATCCTTTTCAGAAGTGTAGTTGTTCTAATTATTCTTAAATAATACCCTTGGGGTAGTTTTCTTCATCCTAGAATCATAGAATCACTTTGGTTGGAAAAGACCTTTGAGATCATCGAGTCCAACCTTTAACCTAACCCTGACATCTCACCACTAAACCATGTCCCTAAGCACCTCATCTA
>NW_009260269.1:2916274-2939917 GCF_000687185.1 Egretta garzetta | reverse complement strand
TCATCCTGGTCGGGTGGTCTGTAACAGACTCCCAACAGGATATCTTTTCTGTTGGCCTCCCCCCTCATCCTCACCCATAAGCATTCTGCCTCACCACAAGCGTCAAGCTCTGTACAATCAAAACACTCCCTAACATACAGAGCCACCCCACCGCCTCTCCTTCCTTGCCTGTCCCTTCTGAAGAGTTTGTAGCCATCCATTGCAGCACTCCAGTCATGGGAGGCATCCCACCACATTTCTGTGATGGCGACTACATCATAGCCATCCTGCAGCACAATGGCTTCCAGCTCCTCCCGTTTGTTGCCCATGCTGCGTGCATTAGTGTAGATGCACTTGAGCTGGGCTATTGGTTTCACCCCCAGCAATGGGGTGACACCCCCAGGCTCCTCTCTAGCGAGCCTGGTTATATCCCCTCCCCCCTTCAGGCCTAGTTTAAAGCCCTCTCTACAAGCCCTCTCTACAAGCCCTGCCAGTTCATGAGCCTATTCGTAGAACAAATCCTGCATTCATATATAGTGGTGAATATATGTTAATAACAGAATTTTCTTTCAAGTAAAGCTGAGAATGCACTGCTTACAAACTATCTAAGCAGCACTCCCTAAAAATGAGGGAGTCCTCCCGAAATGCAAAGCTGATGAAGCTGACCCTCCATTGCAGTTCTGACACTAGCAGGATTTAGCCCTTAATAAAGTTAGCAAACTATTAATTGATCCTTAGTTAGTATAACAATGCACATAAGCTATGATGAACAATAGCCTCAGCACTGGGGTTCACTAGACATCAGAAAAGAATATAAAAGCAAACATACTGTAAGCAAAGAACACAGGAAGAATATGCTCATTAAAGACTCCAACATTTTATAGCAGCATGGCATCTAGAAAACAGAAGTGAAGCTGAAGAAAAGACAAAAAGTCAAAGGACCAAAGTGAATGGGAAACTATTAATTGAGAATGATATCTGCAAAGGGTAAGCAGCACAATTAAAATATTTAGTGGTGATTAGGGCATCATTTCCGTAACAGTAGCAGATTATAAAAAATTAACACTGTATGGCTATGGAATAGAACAATACATTTGAAAATGTCCTATTAGACGTAAACATTTTACTTCAGATGAAAGCATATCTGCTTGCTGATTTTTCATAGGTCTTAGAAAAGAAAGAAATATATGTAGAGATTTTGTCTCTGCTTCTCTGTATCTTTTTAATTATTGCTGTCCTGAAGGATGGGGAGGACACTGAGAGGAGACAATCTTGAAACAGAGAGACTGAAAGGTAAAAAAGTGCATTTTTTTGATTGCAATGAAGTTCCACAAATAATACCTTAATTTTTTTGATTATTTACTGAAGTCTTGCTAATCTGTCATCATCCCCAAATAAAACAAGAGGATGTATCTCAATGGTTGTGTATAACCTTAATGAACTGTGACACTTAACCACCTTTTATTTGCTTTCCCATCATCCTGAGGCAATAGCTGAAAGAGAAAGGAGAGGAGGAGGAAGGGAGAGTAAAAGTCTGGTCCTTATGAAGAGCTAAAACGCATGGTGTAAGAAAAGTTAGGCTTTCACTTGGCATGTGTCATTTACAGGAGAAACTGTCCTATTCTGGGAGGAACAGATTTTCCCAGGGACAGTCCTGTGGAACAGAAAGGTTTGCTTCATAGAATCACAGAATCATTTGGTTGGAAAACACCTTTAAGATCATCAAGTCCAACCATACCTGTCCGCTACTAAACCATGTCCCTAAGCACTTCATCTACCTGTCTTTTAAATATCTCCAGGGATGGGGACTTCACCACTTCCCTGGGCAGCATGTTCAAATGCTTTCAGTGAAAGCAATTTCAGTGAAAAATTTCCTAATGTCCAACCTAAACCTCCCCTGGTGTAACGTGAAGCCATTTACTCTTGTCCTATTGCTTGTTACTTGGGAGAAGAGACCAACACCCACCTCGCTACACCCTCCTTTCAGGTAGCTGTAGAGGGCGACAAGGTCTCCCCTCAGCCTCCTCTTCTCCAGGCTAAACAACCCTAGTTCCCTCAGCCGCTCCTCATAAGACTTGTGCCCCAGACCCCTCACCAGCTTCGTTGCTCTTCTCTGGATACTATCTAGTGCCTCAATGTCCTTCTTGTAGTGAGGGGCCCAAAACTGAACACAGTATTCAAGGTGTGGCCTCACCATTTCCAAGTACAGGGGAAGGATGACTTTTCCTGTCCTGATGGCCACACCATTTCTAATACAAGCCAGGATGTCATTGGCCCTCTTGGCCACCTGTGCACAATGCTGGCTTATATTCAGCTGGCTGTTGAGCAACACCCCCAGGTCCTTTTCCAGTGTTGCATGGCATTGTTGTGACCCAAGTGCAGGACCCAGCACTCAGCCTTGTTGAGCCTCATACAGCTGACCTTGGCCCATCATTCCAGCTTGTCCAGATCCCTCTGTAGAGCCTTACTACCCTCAAGCAGATCAACGCTTCCACCCAGCTTAGTGTCATCTGCAAACTTACTGAGGGTGCACTCAATCCCCTCGTCCAGGTCGTTGATAAAGATATTAAACAGAGCTGACCCCAAAACGGAGCCCTGGGGAACACCACTTGTGACCAGCCTCCAACTGGATTTAACTCCATTCACCACCACCCTTTGGGCCTGGCCATCCAGACAATTTTTTACCCAGCAAAGGGTATGCCTGTCCATGCCCTGGGCAGACAGTTTCTCAAGCAGAATGCTGTGGGAAACAGTTTCAAAGGCGTTACTAAAGTCCAGGTAGACAACATACACAGCCTTTCCCTTGTCCTCTAAACAAGTCAGCTTGTCATAGAGGGAGATCAGGTTAGTCAAACAGGATCTGCCTTTCATAAACTTATACTGACTGGGCCTGATCACCTGGGTGTCCTGCATGTGCTGCGTGATGGCACTTAAGATAATCTGCTCCATGACCTTCCCCAGCACTGAGGTCAGACTGACAGACCTGTAGTTCCCTGGATCCTCAGAAACAGTCCTATGTCATATTGCATCACAAATCCCTCTGATTCTAGAGAACATCTGTGAGAATTCCATTTTACCATGTTTACACTCAGGTGGTTTATGTCCTTCAGATCCAATGGTCAAGAAGGACTGTTCTTTTCGGTAAGTATTTAGTAATGGTTGTTCGTACTCTGGGACATTTTTGTTCCTTACTGCTCAGCAATCAAAGGAAAAGCTTCTTTCCCACAGGTTGTCAAAGAGGACAGTATCCAGTGGTGGCTTCCCTTAATAACTCAGATTCTAAACTGTGGTGGTTCTTTGTTTCATGAAACAGCAGGTGCTTCTGAAACAGAAATGGTTTAGACTGGGAGCAGGAAAAATAATACCTAACTCAAGTTAGGCTATGTCTTCTCAACGGTCTTACATAATGTCTTTGGGTTTTAAGATTGACCTCTAAAATTTATGTGAAAACAAGCAACTGCATTTTAATTTCTGACTTAATTTAATTTTATATTACCTTGTGTCAGCAAATCACTTGGGTCTGAAGCTATTCTGCATCACCATTTTCTGCTGACTCAATTCACGTACACAGCTGTGTCAGCTGTATCTCTGCAAGTAGCAAGTGGCTCTGGAACCATGTAGAGTGCACTCTGTGGCGGATGGCTTCCTGCCCTGGGTGCCACACAGGCAGCCTCCCTGGGCTCTCATGGCACTGTACTAAGCCTGTTCCAGACTTACAAAACTGTGTAATCAAGTACACAGGGTCCAGCAGGGTTTGGGTCAGCACTTCTGAGCCTTGCGTGCAGTGTGGAACTGAACTTGAGAAGAGCCTAAGAGAAACTGGACCACTTGAAAGATGAACTAGGAGACAAACAAGAGTGTGCTTATATTACGCCAGAACAAGCTATATATAATTTTTCTTTTCAGTCTTCCCATGAAGTCTTGCAATGATTGTTGTTTACTTTTCTACTTCCCAGTCTTTGTCTGCCTAAAAAATTTTATTACTTATGTTCTTTGTAGAAGAGTTAAGGGATTGCTTTTCCCTGACATTCTCAGTTCTTCTCTTGCAATCTTTGTGGAGCGAATCGGAATTAAACTTATTAAAAATAAAAGTAATTAAAATAGTGACTTATTACAGCTAAACTTCCAATTTTGGCTCAAATCAGGGTCTGGAAAAAGACCACGCACCTCTCACTTTGACATTTTTGCATTATAGCTATCCTATGTATTTCAAATTTTGTTGTGTATACTTGGAGAAGACCAGGTTGGATGGGGCTCTGAGCAACCTGATCTAGTTAGCAGTGTCCCTGCTCACTGCAGGGGGGTTGGATTAGATGACCTCTAGAGGTCCCTTCCAACCCAAAACATTCTATGATTCTATGAAAGTCTCTTGAACAGACTCAGTAGTATTTTTTCAGGTGTCTTATAAATGGAGGGAGCTGAAAACTTAACAATATATTCAGCTATGATTTTTATCAGCCTCAGTGATGTACTTTGATTTCCCAAATGCCACAGCATTTAACTTACTTCATGACTGAAACATCTAACTGAATGTCAGGCAGATGATACTGTTATGTCTCAGCAGTGGTGAAAGGAGTCAATTATGGTTTGGTTTGATGTTTCTTAGGTGGATCATAGTATCTTGAGAAGCAGTTTTCACTGCTAATAAGGGTTTGCAGTTCTGGTATCTTGATAGCTTGAACATTATTTTCTGTCTTGACTGTGGTGTCAACACTTTATGTCCAGGAGTACTTAGAAGTTTATATGTAATATATGATTTGGGGATGTGGTGTCATCCCACAGAGCAGGATAGTGCACTTATAAATATCTACACATCATAACAATAACCCAGGCATTTGATACCTACTTGAATTCACAAGTGTGATAATGGTGGTGTCCCAGCTCCTCATGACCTACACTTAACAGTACCTAATCGCTGTGTCTACTGCACTGTTATTGAATATCACTGAGATCACTGTTTTAAAAGTCACAAATTTATGATTGGTTTCCCTATATCTCCTTGTTAGAAACTATTAGTGAATGACATTTCTGCTTTTTCAGGTCATAGTTTATTTATAAGAACAATTGATTTAGTAATACATAGCAGCATCAAACTTTAAATAGATTACACGGTCCATGCTTCATAAATCACATTGGTCACACATTCTTAACTTTTACAGAAAGCTCAACTGTTCTAATATTTTCCACTAACAACAGTGGATGCCCCTCTAATAATTACATTAAAAACCAATTACTTAGTTTTTGTAGATTATCTACAGACAGATTGGAATTAAGTATATCAGCAGCATTTCACACTAGGAAACACTACTGTTTTTACAGCAATATTATCTCTTGTGGATGATGTACTGAAACTGTTATGTTATATATTTATTCACACTTCATTTTGGGGCTGACAATTGTAGCATATATTTCCCTTCTCATACTTCACCAATTACCTTAACCCTGACCTGCATGAACGTAATTTTCTGCATTAATGAGAAGTAGCTGTCTCTGTGAAGAGCCTGAACTGAGTAAACACTGTCAGCTGTGTCAAATGGTGGTGATAAACAGCTTTCACTATTTATTTGTGGCTGCTGGTGCTGATTGGAGAATTCACACCTATTCAAATGTCTGTAATTTGTAAGCAAAGGACTACTGTGAAGTCCTGAAGACTGAGGGAACATGCATTCTAAAACCAGTTTCAGTTTGTGGTTATACTGTGACATAGTTACATGAATTTTGTATTGTGGGAAGCTTGCAGCTGTGATGCTGCAGTTTCTGGTTGGGCACTGTAGAGCAGTAACAAATTTGGAAGTACAAATTTGAGCTTTGACAAGCATCTGCAGTTGCACTTAATTCAGAAATTCAAACTAGTCAGTGCTCAAAACTTCTCTACCAATTCTATTTCCAAAATTGTCATTGAAAACCTAGAAATGTTCAGAAGTCCTCGCAGAACAGAAATTCTGATATTTTTTAGCATTTATAGGTGTTTAGATTTTGAGATTAATAGTCTCTGAAGGAAAAGGTAACATTGTCTGTGACGAGCCCCAAGGAGTTCTCCGTGCTTCTGCAGACTCCCAGGAACCTGTATACTTCAGTGGGAGAAATCTGCCACCAAATGTGCACATAAGCTGTGTGAGAACCAGGGAGATCAGTTTAAAACAGAAAAAAGAAAGTGCTTTATGCAGAGGCTGGTGAATTTATGGAAAGTAATGTGAAGGCAGATGGCATTAGATGCTTTAAAAAGGACAAATTCATGGAAGTATGTCCATAAATGCATAGTGGGAGGAATCTAATATCAAGGATGTAATTTCTAACATCCCTAACATGAAGAACATGGGGAATGGAGCACAGAAAGGGGTCAGGCTCAGGTGCTGTCCCTGCATAGCCAGTCCTACTGTCAATTGCAAAACCAGAATGCTAGTTTAGGTGGACCATCAGCATGCAACAGGGCATTTCTTGATGCTATTAATAATAAAATTTAATTAATTTATTAGTTCCTTATTTTGAGGACTGAGAGTTGTGTAAAATACTAAACCAAGAAGCATTATGCATATTCAAGGATAGAAGGAAGAAAAAAATACAGTAAGAGAAAATTATTACTAAAAATAATGTTTGAACATTGCTTGCATGGCTGTAAAAGAAGATTCAACTTGATGACGTATGCACCCAAAAACACTTGCAGAAAAATAACTGAGAAATGAAACACTGATTTATGACAAGGATGTAAATTGGGCAAAAGTTTTGTTATGTAATATTTATCATTAATATTATGTCATGTTGGGCAGCATTCAACTTCAGAAGAGGTCTATGTAAAAATTTATTCATTGTACTTCCGTATTAAAGTTGCTAGCCAGTGCAAAGTTTGTCCAAAGTCTACTAAAGTACTTTGAGATTCTTGTATTGATCAGGCCTCATACAGAAGAGTTAAATTGCTTGTTAGCAAAACAGGACAAGTCAAATTTGGGCAGCATGTGAACTGGAGTATTGGAACAGCACTCTCATGCATGTTCCTACGCAAGCAATTTCCAGGAAAACATTGACTAAAAAGCAGCTCTTCTGAGAAATCAACAAAAGTGGTCCAATGTTTTGGCTCAAAAGGCAAAAAAGAAATGTGTCCAGCCTCACTGAACAGCTTGAATATTTCTGGGGTTTTTATTTTTTTTAAATACCTGGAGAAAATGTCTAAAGGAAACAGCAATTGGAGATCAAAAATTGAGTGTTTTTCCAGTTGGCTTCCTGTTCCCACTAGATTAAAAATTCAGCTTCAAAACTGCCCTATTACTTTTGGATGTGGACACCCAGCTTCAGTGGAAAAGGTGGGAGTTTCTCCCAACCAGACTACTTTGTTGATGATGGAGCGTCTGCTTCAAAAGTGGGAGCTGTGATTTTGAATTTCTCCAGTCCAAAGTGGGAACTGAGCTGAGACATTTTTGATTTCTTTGACATTCAATGGTAGTCATGAGAAGATGAACAGCAGCTCCACCTCAGTATTTACTGACACTGGCATTATCTTAAAAAGTACCTAAAGTATGAAATTACAAGATTTCTGAAGATGACAGAAGTACTTGTGCACCAGGAAGGAGTAGAAGTTCAAATTTGTTTTGGTGCTGAGTGTTTTTATTGGCTATCTCTTTGTGCCCTTTGCTTTGTGATGGGAACTCTGACCCACATCTGGGAATCCTCCCCCTCACCTACTCACTCACATCCCACTGGACGGACTAGGGGGCTTATGCAGCCTCTCTGGGGCTGTATTAATGGAGGAAGGGTAGCTGGATGATACCTGGAAAGAGGATTATCTTTAAAAATCAGACTTTAAAAATCTTTGTTCCTTCTGACATCCTCATTAGTTAGTTAATTTTTAAGGGATTTGCCTTTACATGCCAGTTAGATATAGAGCTGTCATGGTTTAACCCGGCTGGCAACTAAGCACCACGCAGCCACTCACTCGCTCCCCCCCTCCCTCTGTGGGATGGGGGAGAGAATCGGGAAGGAAAAAAAAAAGCTTAGAGCTGAGATAAAGACAGTTTAATAAGAGAAAATAATAAGAATAGTAATAATGAGAATGGTAACAGAATATACAAAATGAATGATGCACAATGCAATTGCTCACCACCCGCCGACCGATGCCCAGCCCCTCCCGAGCAGCGATCAGTCCCTGAGCCACGATCAGTCCCCGAGCCACGATCACTCTCCCTGCAACCAACCGACCGACTAACCCCCCCGAGCATGACGTTATATGGTATGGAATAGCTCTTTGGTCAGTTTGGGTTAGCTGTCCTAGCTGTGCTGTACTCCCAGCTTGTTGTGCACCTGGCCGAGCAGGAGAAGCTCAAAAAGTCCTTGAGTAGTCTGAGCACTACTTGGCAACAGCTGAAAACATCAGTGTGTTATCAACATTCTTCTGGTACTAAATCCAAAACACAGCACTATGCTAGCTACTATGAAGAAAATTAACTCTATCCCAGCCGAAACCAGGACAAGAGCTCTCACCATTGCCAGTGGTGTTTCAGTAGCTGAAATGCTTACGATTCACAAGGATTGAGACCCTTGTGGGCTGCCTGTTTAGCTTGTAAGTCTAAAGAAGGTACATTATACTAGCATTCAAAACGCTTGGATATGCTTTAAACAAATGTATAATTATTGTTAGCTTTGGCTCTAATCATTTTGCTCTGTTAAGCTTCTGAAATACCTTGACTTAGACTTGGTTACTTAATGAATCTAAAGCAGCAGGCAGATGGTTTTTCATCTATTGTTAAATTTAAAGGGCTTACTAATGCTAATTATTCTGAAATGGATTCCTACGGTATTATGCATTATTTCAATGAATAATGCAGGACTGGCAATTTATTGGCAGAACATTCACAGGAGTGCCATAAATCTAGAAATAACATAAAAGCAGAGTGGATACATATTTTAAAAGCGCAACTTGGGGAATCGCATTAGTGCAAATCTACAAACCTTCTTATAAGGGTGCATATTTTTAAATATGATCAAATCAAGAGATTTTCAGTGAGAGGCTGGGGTTTATTCTACATATTATTATGACAGCTAGGAGACTTAGTTACTGAAATTGAAACTTGTGTACTAGATTCTGTGCAAACTCATGAGGAAAAAAAGACAATCTGTACTCTCAAGAACTTGCAAACCAAATATAACCCCAAGCGCAGCACCTCGATACAGTCACCCACAGGTGAGTGAGTGAGGAGTAACAACAAGACATGCACAGCTAATGCCATAGGCTGTATTATCTGGGCAGCAGCAGCCCTCATTTCTTTGTAAGCACCTCTTCAAAGGAGGATGTAAGAAGAAAAATGGCAACAGCTAACAAAATAGCTCTGCAGTTATTTGAAGTGAGCCTTTTCCAAGCTTGAAGGGCAGTTAGAGAACTGAACAACAGGGAAATCCCCTACTAAATACAAAGAGAGAGAGTAAAATGCCAAAAGTTTTTTTATTATTTTATTTAGAATAAAGTATGGCTTTAGAAAAGACATTTCACTCTAGGGATGCTGACGCTCATGAAAATACAGCTGCATAGTTTTCTGAGCTTTAAACCTCTGACAAATCAGCTCTATCTCATATGCACTGCATTTGGTTGCATTGTAGGGCATAGGGATTTAGACAGGTATTTTTACAGATGCAATAACATTTAAAGACATTTAAATTACCTGATAAAAGCCACTACTGGAGACAGGGTGCTAATCTGGGTAAGCCTTTACTGTCCTGCAGCATGACTGTTTTGGTGTCCTTTCCATTAGATTTGCCTCTAGGATTGATATAAATCTTTTAGGACTGATTCTTGACAACATTTAGTGTCAGACAAATCCTGTAATACTACCGGAAACATATAAAATGGGAAGTACTTCTTAAAATGATGATGTTAAAGAGCAAATAAAAATGGCAAGAAAATAAAGCAAGCCTTGACTTGTATAACAAAGCAAAGGAATCAAGTTAGTTGTAGAAGCGTATTGAAAAATTTGGACAATAAATTGAATATCCTATAGCTAATTTAAGGAAGTGAGCCACTACATTCTTTTGAGATTACTGATTATTATTTTGTATACTTAAGAAATTCAGTGTAAGCTTCATAGTACCTTTCAGCACTTGAATTTACCATGAATATGTAGAACCAAGGCAGCTGCCATGTATTGCAGCAGCTCAGTCAGATTAACGATTTATAAATCAAAGAGTATGCAAGTAGGACTTTACATTATGGACATTTTTTTGAAACCGATACTGGCCAAAAAGTGAATAATGAGCATTTAAAATATACTGGCATGTACAAGCTCAATATGTTAAGGCGCATAATTTTATGTATCTGAGTAGTATATAGTAGACACAATATAAATCACAAGTAGTGCAAAATTAAGTACATGTGATTATTTGGTGCTATAGCTTTGTGAACACTTCTATATAATACAGATTTATATTCTTAAGTAAAAAACAGTTATTTATTTTTTAATTCCATTACAAATGTACTGGTAATTCAAACTGAGAGGCAAGCCTAATCCTTACTTCCTTGCTGAAATAAATCTCTAGAAATGAAGTAAGTATAAGAAACCATGTACCCAAGGTCACTTGTGGAAAGGTTGTTAAATTAGTATTAATAGAATCCTAAATTAACATTTCATAAAAAAGAATCCAACAAGATTTTGTTTTATGATCATTGTACATCTGACAGTGTAAAGGATCTTTTGCACTTGTGCCTAGGGGCCTCAGCCAAGAACATGGTTCAGTGTCAGAAGCAGTTTATATGCTTTATGTGTATAAGCTTCTACCATAAAGCAATTGAAATATATGGACAAAAGGTTTTAGAAGATAAGCAGTGTTATCACTTCCACCTTACGCAGATCAAGGGAACTATGTTCAAATTTTAGAATACATTAAGGCTCCTAAATTCATTTTTGGCAGTAAAATAAGTAGACTGTTTTTATAATACACCAAAGACCCATTCAGCCCTGTTTGTTTGTTATGGAATTGTATGAGTCATTTTTATGTTATCATTATGCAGAGGCTGAACATGACAAGTATGCTGAGGAGATGTGATTCTAGCACTGCCAGATAAGATAGGATTTTCCACATTCATATTCATAGAAATGCTAGACTGCAAGAATATAGGTGGTAGGTTACATCAGATTAGTAATTAAAGTAATTTAAAAGTTTAACTTTTTGAAAATAAGCAGAAAATGTTAAAGCTTATAAAATTGAAGCACCGAAGTCATTAATGAAGTGTATGTGCTGCTTTCGTGGGATCTTTTTTGAGGATTGACTTGGTCTACATAATTCATAGAAAGCCATATTATGAGTGGATTTGATTTAATTGTCTTAACTTTCTAGGAGAAATAATTGTAGCTCCACTTACAGAGATACTCAAACTAACCTGGCAATTTGCCTGACATATACATAGCACTGAACGTTAAGTTAACATCCACTGTTTTGGGTATCAGTCCTTTACATGAAGAGTAGGTCTTTTTTTCTTATTGTAGTAATTTTTACCTATGAAGTTCCTTAAACAGTTGACAAGACTCTCAGTAGTGTAACCAATTGAAATCAGTGTACTGAAAAATATAATTTGAAGAAAAGTGTACAAAATTTTCCACACAATCGCAAAAGGCCTGTGGCATCTCCAAGGAATAAAACAGTGATTATTGAGGAAGAATTTTATCAAAGCAAGGTAGAAGCAATGAATATATGGAACTGTAAAAGTATTTTATTTTTATTAAGTATTAAAGTATTTATGCATGGTTGATGTCAATTTACGAAGTGCAGATAGCTGAACATTTAGTGCATCTGATTTTAATTAGCTGAACTATACCATATGCATGTTAGTAAATGTAATCTGGTTGAGAAAATATTTGATAGCAATTTCTATTTGTATTTTCATAATTTTCTGTAGGTTTTGCTTTTCGTTAAATAACTTCATTCAGTGCCAAAGCATACTGCACTTCAGAATGGAGTATTTATAATGAATGTTTATATTCAGGACAATACTTTTTCTTGATCTACTCAGATTTTATGTAGACATGCATGTACAAGATGCTATTAGAAAAAGCTATCACGATCAGTTACCCTGAGTTTTCCTAGTGTCTGGCAAGCTTGAGGTTTTTTGGGGGTAGTTGTTGCAAATATTTCAAAAACAGTTTTGAGATTGACAGACATAAGACTTTTTCAGTTATTAGATTTGGGCAACTCTTTCCAGCTGGTAAAGAAAAGATTTTTGCAGGGCTGCTGCATTTGTCTTCATGAAGAAGATGAGGGAGAATTTGCACTAGAGTATCCTCCATCCTTAACTTGTCTGAAAGGTTAGATTGTATAACGATGACTGAGTCATCCACTTATAAAAAGCTAAAATGCTTAGTTCTAGTGTCAGGTGCACTTCCAAATTAACAATGTCAGCTCTGAATGAATTACACTGTGAAACAAGTTTCAAGCTCTCTTGATCAATATAGAACTTTTTTGTTGCTCTCCTGAATACATATATGGATAGACAAGAAATCTTTACTTAGAACATAAGGAAAAAGATCTGATTGAATTCTTCAGCATCTGTATTTCCATATCTTTCCCTGAACTTCAGTTTACTCTAGTACTTTTTCTTGATCTTCTCTTTTCTTTTCAGCTGAGTTTCTTCATAAGCCTGACAGTCTAAAGCCTCTTGGAAAGTCTGCTGGGCTCTGCATGTCCTCATTCAGCACACAGTGACTGTCATGACCATGATTCTAATAAGATAGTCATAGTGTCTCTAGCAACATTCTGACACCACCAACCTTTGGAGGTACCACCAACCTCTGGAGGTGCCTCCCAATCTAGGCACACAGGTGTACAAAATTCAAATATAAAAGAATTGGCAGGTCAGATATAAGTAATCAAAATGGTGAAGTACAGAGTTGGAAATACGATTTTTTAACTTGAGCTGAAAAGCCAAGTTCAGTACCTGGCAACTACAATATATCCACGTCCCCAGTAGGTTGAGCCCTTTTTTTTCAGCAGCACTGGGAAATGGAGAGCCTCTGGAACTGAAACTGTCTCAAGACTTCAGTGAAATTCCAAGAGCCAAGAAGAGCTTAGATAGAGTCCCAACACTGCAAGCTGCCTCCAGTCTGACACAAAGCTTGGGACCTGGGAGAGCAGGCCAGTCTGGCTCCCAGATTCTTGGTTTCTCAGAATCCTAGGTTCACAGGGACCTAGCACCCCAATATTTCAGACAGCATACAGTATCTTTCTAGCTCCTCAGGTCCCCAACAACCTGAAAACAGGTTGGTGAGGTGCCAATGTTGTTATGTTCCCAGAAGCTCACCTGCTGGTGAGACCAAAGCACTGTAGACTTTCTGCTTCTTTGGAAGCCAACATGATGAGCTACTGGCAGCTTTGGCTTATGCTTTCATTACCAGCCCATACCTAATTGTCACTCTGCTTTTTATTCAATGAATTCCTCCCCTAACCTTTTCTTTGCCAACATTCTGGTATTAGCCCAGAGGTTTCTTTCCTCTGGAAGTTTGTGAAGAGGGAGACAGTAGAAACAGTACTGTAAATTCTTGAACTGCAGTGTTTGCTTTCTTAAGAAATTTTAAGAATTGACATTTTTCTTCTAGTCAAGACACAATGAAAATATCAAACACCCGACATTTCCCAGGGATGGTTCAAAGTAGTTCTACTAGTATATAGATGCTGTGGATCACCTAAAAAGTAACACAGTAAACTACACGCTGCTAATCACAAAAGTATAAGCACTACAATACTTCACATCCTATAAGATCTTCTATTTGTATAATATCCATAGTAATAGCAACAGCAAAACAAAGTAAACCATTAGTAACAGGGGGTATGAACATTTCACGGTCTGGAGAGTTAGAAATTGAAAGGGGAATAGGGTATGAAAGAGTAAGAAAAAAATTAGTTTTACTGTAAGTGTTGCTGCAATTGTATAATATTTCATATTACTTTAAATTACATTGAAAGAATCACATATATCTACCAGCAGATAGGGAAATGCATGTTAAAAGCTGTCTATTTCTCCTGAGTCACCTTAAAGGACTGTAATTTGCACAGGACAGATGCTCAGTATTTGAAATTCCATAAGGCACTGTGCAACAGGAAATACTTTTATTCTCTCTTACAGTCTCCCAGTCACTACCTGATTTGTGGGAGTGTCAAAGTCAGTATACAGAATTCCACTTTTAGACAACAAATAGTTTAATGATCTATTTATATAGATATATCATCATATAGCATTCCATAAAGTGCATTTTTTAATAGGTATTGACTGCTAGGACCAAGTGTCCTGCGTATTTCATCTGATGTAACTGAATTGTTCTGTATGAAGCCAGCATAAATTACAGCTGAGACAGAAGCTCATTTGTAACCATAATTGTGAGAGTCTTATTCATATCTTTTTGCCATTAGTTTCTGGATTTAATACCTGGAATGTATCTGTATATCTAAAGTTGTTTCTTCTATTTAAATTGAAAAAAAACCTGTTAGTTCATAGAACTAATAAATAAATAGTTCATAGAAAATAAAGTTTTCATCAATTTCTCCAGCTTCCACGTCTGTCCCAAGTTTTTCTTTATTAAGAAAACCAACCAACCAACCAAGTCTTACTATGGAAATGCCCTGAAAGGCATTTGCTACCATTTTCTTTCTAACAAACAAATCACTTTGATGTGTTTCTTTCTTTCTTAAATTTATTAATTTTATTTTTCTG
This sequence comes from Egretta garzetta, assembly GCF_000687185.1. NCBI lineage: Eukaryota > Metazoa > Chordata > Aves > Pelecaniformes > Ardeidae > Egretta > Egretta garzetta. Next base: position 2,925,258 of record NW_009260269.1, on the reverse strand, counting down.
TATTTATGCACATTCTGAGAAAATGTAGCCAGAAGTGATTCTGCTGTAAAATTGCCTTAATTTCAGCCTTGTGAATTTTGCTAAATAGTGTTAAAAATAAACCAAATTAGATTAGCACTGCATTTGAAGACAGGGAATACTCTTCAGTTAGTAAGGAATAGAAACATTTTTTCATTTTATATAATCATCTAGCCCTGCAAATCCAGATATGACAGGCAGAAATAATCTTCAAAGCTCATATTTAACTCATCATGATCCTTTATTAATACATCTTATGTATTTCTTCTCAGCAATGTAACATAATGAACCCTGGAAAAGTTTAGTGCACATGGAGCATAGCATGCTAAAGGTTTGATCCTTCAGTGAGAGCAGGATCAGACCCTTTTATCTGCAAAGACTCAAAAATAAATATACAAATTCAGATACAACAAGGTTCCTGAATTCATATTTAGGCATAATATGAAGATCATATTTCTAAGACAAGCTTTTTTCTTTCCCATTTACAACAGAAATAACTACTAGTTTGTAAGCATTTACAGAAACAAGTAATGTCACTTACAAAGCAGTGTGTTGATAATTTGAGCAAGACTGCTACATGAAGCGCATGTTTCAATGTATGATAAGCAATGTATCACTATCATTAACTAATTTGTGTTAACAAACACTTTATGCTAGTTAGTAATACAGTCTTAAGAAATGTGTATATTTTTGTCATTTAGATCTGTAATGAGCTATACTCAGTGGAATGGAATAATTGTCATCATTATACAGTTATTGAAGAAAATGGCTTTTTTGTTGCTGGGATTCGGACTCTGATCTTGCATTAATTGAAACTGATGGTAAAACTCCTAGTGATTCAGAGATGGAAGGATAGACCCTCAGTCGAGTTGTGCAAGTGGCTCATGGAAGCAGATGGTCCTGCATTTAAATGTTCTTTGGGTATTTTTTTCCTTTCTTTCTTTGTTGTACTCTTCTGAATCTGTTATTGGATCATTTCAAACAGAAGGAGGTAGAAAGAAATGCCACAAATGAAATCTGATTTCTCCTCAGCATTTTTTATTGAAAATCTGAAATATAGCTTGCTTCCCCCCAGCACCTTTTCTTTTTTCTTAAGTTCCTGGAAGAGAAAAGAAAAAGAAGAGATGAAATAGCATGCAAGTGTAGGACTGAATTTAGGACCTCTCTGGAGCCACAGGATGTACTTATGTTATTCTTTGTTTTACTTCATTAACAAAGTTTAATCCTAAATTATGTTAAGGCTTGAGATGATCAAATTCAAAGTTGTGCCTGCAATCCAAATTAAGCCTCTTCATAGCACGCAAAAGCTGTGTTCATTATAATGAGGTTACTTGTTCAGACTAAATCCCAAAATAAATTTACAGAGCCAAATTCATGTCTCTGCAAATGATAGTCTGACCATGTTGGCACAACTGGCTGGCTACAGTGAAACTGTGAACTGTCTCGCCCTATATTCTGCAACTACAAATGTGAAAGCACAACAGTGGACTTAAGCCTAAATGTTCATAGGATATTCCAGAGGATGCAAACCCTAAACTTCAACAAGGACATTGGGATAATAGTACTGTATGTTTGCCCAATGTACATGGTAAAATACTTTTCAGTAGACTTGACTCAATCATTTTGGTATCTTCTTTTCAGATGGTCCAATATCTTACTTGGGAAGAGAAATTATTACAGTTAGTCTGTAAAATTATGTATTGAAAACCAACATGCACAGCAGCAATCAATATTCATTATTCTGTACCACTGTAGTGAGCCCTGTCTTGAAAATTGTGTGTGAATTCAACAATCAACTCATGTTGGTGTACAGAGAAGCTGAAAGCTTACTGTCTGTATAGGACTAAGTCCTTGAGTCCTTTCAAATGAATGTGTATAAGCTGCCTTTTTAAAATATCTTTTAGTAAGTGCTGTACAATGTACCTATTTAATGAAAATTCCTAAAAATCTCTTAGAAGATTAAATTAACAATACAGTGAAAAAATTTTGAGAGTTCCTCTAGTGCAAACTTGTGTGTCTTCCTGAGTGTAATCAGACTGTTTTCATGAGCTATTATAACCTGATTTGAACTATCTTTTTTTCTGAAAACAAGCTTGAATACATACACAAACATATGTACACAGGCATGTGTACACACCCACCCCCCAGATGTAGTACCATATGCAATGTATGTAACAACTTCATTTGGTCTGAAGTAAGTTTCTTTGCCTATTTACTTCACATAAAAAGGCTAAGTGCTGTGCTTCTGTGTGAAGCAAGAGGGTGTGATTAATGGCTTATTTCTCACGTTTCCCAGGTAATTCAGCTTCCTCTGGAGTCACAATGTAGAAAAAACCACCACTGTTTATGTGTGTGTATGCCTGCATGTGTTCTCCAAAGAAGGAATTTCAGGAACACAGTATTTTTTAAATTATTATTATTAATTTTTTTTATTTTATTTTATGAACAACACTTCCATAATAGTAGCCACACAATGAAATAATTGTGCTCACATACACTTTAGATGCAACTAATGTGTGTTACTCTGGTGCTAGTAATTCTGTCAGATCTCCACAAGTTCCAAATTTTAGATGTAGAGTAAGTTTTTTTTGAAATATTGATTATCATGAAAGAGAATTTTAAAAGAAAATGTTAGAGAAAAATGTGTTTAGAAACTGGAATATCAAAGCTAAAAGTTCTTAGTCTTCCTTGGTCAAAAATAGGCTGTATTTTCTTGCTTTTTTGGACTTAGATTTGCAAAGGATAGATAGTGAGGAACTATACTTAATTGCAAAACATTAAATAAATTTGGTGGCAAGTGTCTCCGGGTCAACATGAGAGCTTTATTACTTTGACAGAAGCGAGGGAGATTTCCTTGCTATTCAGCTATGTTGCAGTAACTTGTTTTTTTCAGGGTAATAAATAAATATGTAGATAGTTCTAGTGGCTCTGCTGATTGTTCAATGGAGGTAACTTGATTGAAAAAAGAATCTGTGTGCAATTCTTTGCTCTCTACAGTCCCTTTTTTCTGTTTTTTAATTTATTTTTTCTCTATATATGCCCTTTTGATTAAGCTTTTTTTTGCTTGATTTTCAAAGGCACAAAATTTGTAAAGTGGATTTATTTCCTGCTGTCTGCATAGACCTGGTGGGCATTTGTGAATCAACTCCACTTCTTCTTTGTAGTTATTTTACATTCATAACAAGCTTAAAATCACACTAGTATCAAAGCTTCAGGAAATAAATTAGGTCTGTGTCAATATTGTCTACATATACATCTGTATATTTCTATTTTTCAGTTTTAGCTTTTTTTTCCCTGAGGTTTATAACAAAATAATTTTTACCATTACATGCTATTTTAGAGTTCTGCCTTGGAACAGTATATTAAATATAGATAATTGTTACTAAATATTTTAATAGAGTTCTTGTGATCATTAGAAAGGACAGTTATTGATACTCATGGCTTACAGCCACTTATGAAAGCTTAGTATGTTCTCAGGGGAGTAGTGGAAATGTACTTCAAGATATCCACTGCACATCTGGTAATCATTGTTTCACTATTTATAAATTATATGTGAATTTAAATACGATAAACACTTTCATTCTTTTTATACTTAACTTTGTGAAGGGTTGTGCAGAACCGGGACTAGATATTTATCTTTGTCTCTTAAGATGCTGAACAATTTAAGGGAGAATACAGAATCACAGAATCACAGAATGGCAAGGGTTGAAAGGGACCTCGGGAGATCATGTAGTCCAACCCCCCTGCTAAAGCAGGTTCACCTAGAACAGGTTGTACAGGACATCACCCAGGCGGGCTTTGAATATCTCCAGAGAAGGAGACTCCACAACCTCCCTGGGCAGCCTGTTCCAGTGCTCTGTCACCCTCAAAGGAAAGTTCTTCTGCACATTCAACTGAAACCTCTTATGATTCAGTTTGTACCCATTGCCCCTTGACCTGTCACTGAGCACCACTGCAAAGAGTCTGGCTCCGTCCTCGTGACTTCTACCCTTAAGATATTTGTATGTGTTGATGAGGTCCCCTCTCAGTCTTCTCTTCTTCAGGCTAAACAAGCCCAACTCTCTCAGCCTTTCCTCGTAGGGGAGATGCTCCAGTCCCTTTATCATTTTGAAGACTTCAGTATGTCCATGTCTCTCTTGTACTGGGGAGCCCAGAACTGGACCCAGCACTTCAGATGTGTCTTGTCAGAGCTGAGTAGAGGGGAAGGATCCCCTCCCTTGACCAGCTGGCAATACTTTCCCTAATGCAGCCCAGGATATCATTAGCCTTCTTTGCAGGAAGGGCAGATTGGTGGTTCATGTTCAATGTGCTGTCCCACCAGGACTCCCAGCTTTCCTGCCAAGCTGCTTTCCAGCTGAGTGGCCCACACTGTGTACTGGTGACTTGGTCCCCAGGTGCAGGACCTTCATGAGTTTCCTGTCAGCATGTTTCTCCAGCCTGTCAAGGTCCCTCTGGATGGCAGCATGACCCTCTGGTGTATCAGCCACTCCTCCCAATTTTGTGTCATCAGCGAACTTGCATTTAATGGGCAGTTACAGGCCCAGTGAGCTTCAATTGGTCCAATATCTAGCTTTCCGGTATATTTCCTTCACCACATTCAAAACATTTTCTTCTGATGATCTTTAATTTTTCATATTTTTGCTCAGACGACCTTTCTACTGCTGATGGTACTTTTGCAGCCCTATAAAGATGAGTTAGGCTAGAGGCCACTGTCATAACCACTGCCAGCAATAGTCAGCACTGAGAAATTCCAGTGATGTGAAGTTATGTTTTCTGGGTCTTGTGTCATTACAAGGCATAAAAGCCTTACTGAATTTTCTTTCATAGCTTAAGCTTGTTGACAGAGTTCAATGTTCCATCTCCAAATTATATCCTCAAGTATTAAAAATCCTCAGTGATTCCCTGTATATGGAACATACATTGCACTGAGAAAATGGCAGGAACAGGTAGGAAAAAATATTTCAAGTTTTATTCTGTAAAGATGGAGATAAAAGATTTGCTTATAATTGAATAAAGACTCTGATTGTTGTACAATAGTCTCTACCCAGGAGTGGTACTTATACGTAAAATATAAAATATCATGAGTTTGAAGACTAAGTCAGCGAGCTGTAAAGAAGGAAAAATTGGTAACATAAATGCAGATTTGTGGATAAGATGCAAACAAATGGAAGAAAGCTTAAGGTTGATATATATAGTATTAAAAAATGTATCTTATCAAAGAAGCTGGATAATCATCATGGCCAAAATAACCATCAGTAGAAGGAAAGGAAAGAGATAAATGTATTTGGTCAACATGATGAAATGCAGTCTGCAGATATACCATAAACCAGTATGGGTGGAAGTCATCTCACATAGCTGGGGTCCTTCAGTAATCACCAGAAAAGGAACAGCTGCTTGTAAAAGAAATTAAGCTTGTATATCTCAGGCACCTATCTAACGATAGACTGAACAATGTTGTGGAAGTATTCATCTCCCTCTGTTGACGACAGAGTTATCCTCCCTGACCAGATCACAACATACAAATGAATTTTAGGTGTGTAAGATGAAGTAAAATCACAATCACTCAAATACTTGCCTCATTTTGAAAATTATCCACTTTTTAGAAATTTCTGTTTTGCTAGTTCCTTGCTGAAGCACAATAAGTCAGTGAAGCTTTCCTGCATATTAATAAATTAGGGAGCACAAATCCAAAATATTGAATCTGAGACCTGAAGGATCCTTGTTAGATGCACCTGCAGAGGGTAGATCGGGAAAAAGACAAGGACTGGTTTTCTATTTATAGTGATGGACAAGGTAATGAATTTCAGATATCCATCTTGCCAAAGAAGATTGTAGAGTTCTTGCTGCTGCAGCTGTGGAGATGTTTAACAGCTGGTCCTGTGTGGTATCGTAAGCCAGATAAAACTTCTCATAGGAAAAAAAAATTCCTGTAAATGAAATACTGAGCTATGAAAAAATTATTTAGAAATAAAAGATCATTTTAGGAAAGCACGCAGGGTTCAATTAGTTATAAACTTTGATTCCAGCCCATCAGTCAATTTGCCTTTAAGCTCAAACTGTACATTAGCTAGTTCTAAACGTGTTATTGTTTCTGTCAAAACAGGGATTGTACTCTGTATACATATGCACAGTTTCAAAAAGGATTTTCTTGAATAAGTTTGTTTTGATAGCTACAGTTCAGGAAGTATTATGGGTAGGCAGTTGAAAATCATCTTAAAGTAAAACGAAATCACTTCTCAAACATCATGTTCTCTCTTACAGCAGGAGTATCTCCTGCCCTGCATGGTGCAGATTGATCAAAAAGAGGAGAAAGTAATATTCTTCCAAAGACCTGAAAACCATCAGAGAAATGTGAACAGAGCAAATAGTGTCATCCTGATTGTTCTGTTCATTCAAATACTCTTTTTAGTCCATTTCATAGAGGGCATTTCTATGCCTGTGAAAGGATAGAAGTCTTTGAAGGAAGGGCCATGCTTTAAGATAGTATTTTAAATTGTATTATTTTGCCGGCCACTACATGAAGATAAAAACATTTTGTTTTTATAATGAATTCCTGTGACAAGTCTTTAAGTCAGTGGGTTGCCCGCTGGCCCCTTCCATTAGGTAACAAGATCTTGTTCTGTAGCCCCCAACAAAAATGCATTCTCTTTTTGAAAACAATTTCCACAGACAGTTTGTAAAAACATAATCCTTCTCCTAATGGCCACATCTGTGCACCTGCAAATGGGCTTTTTCAAATGACATATTGCCTAGTTACTGCATGTGCTTTCTGTCTGATCTTACAAAGTGTGGTTGTACCACTTGGTGAGATGGTTTTGTCAAGTCTCAGGGGCAAAGAAAGTTGGACTGCAGTAGTATGCAGATGACAGCTCGTCCCTGTAAGGCTGGTATTTCATTATCTGACATTCTTTCCTACAAGTCAGTACAAATATAAGCCCATGTCCAGTGGTAGCAGGTAGAAGGTACTGGGACTTCTACTGCATTCTAGGTAAGAAATAATATAGACAGTGAACAGCATTTTGAACAGACACCTGTGGGGATGTGTGCTGTGTTCCTGCAAGTGTTGGATGACTTCAGGATAGACACAGTGCTTCTGTTTGTTATCTGTAAAATAGAGGTGATGTTTTGGTATCTTCTAGGGGAAAGTCCTACATAAAATAAATCTACTGCTCTAAAAAAATTAAAGATAAAATGCTGAACCCTGTACATGCACGTTTTCATGCCAGGTTTTTAAGAAATGCTGAACACAGTATCCTGGCCAATTTTCTAGTCTTTCAATTACTTTCTGCCTTCCAGAATTTTCCCGTCAGTTTTCTTCATGTCATTTCACTTTTCAATGTGCTGTTCAGTGTTGTGTTGTTCAGTACTTCAGGCAGCTGCTGCATTCATCCCTAAAGGTGGTTGCATTTCAGTTGCCATATATATTTCCAACCTAATTCACAGGTGAGCTGTGAGACTTAAGAGTTCCTTAGTGTCCTTCTCAGGAACAAAAGACAACGCAAAGGATCTGTCCAGGATGTTACTGTGTATATGCTCTCTCTTATTTTCTCCTAAATCAAATGCCAGTCCTTTTAAATCTATCTTTCTTCACAAAAGATTTTAACTGATATTTAACAATTCAAACCAAATAGTAACAGTCTTCCCTCCCCACTAAAAGCTAACCCTATTACATAGATATTAAATAGATAGGTCACATGCTTCCATATAATGTCTTTTTATATCTTTCTTCTGTTGTATGTGCACATTTAATCTCATTTGCTGCGAGTGGATCCATTAACCTTAGCTTTACAATTACAAATCTTCCTTACAAGTTTCTTGTGAGAGAATGTAAAGTCCTCTGTAAGGTAGGCACTCAGCTCTGCATTTCATCTCTCAAGAGTAGCTTGCTTTGTGCAGCATGAATCGGTGTACCAGCATTCATACCATGACAACTAGATTTACTGTACACCGACAGTGATGGCTGTCTTCAAATACAGATTTAAAATTTCAGTAATACAGTCACATAAAACCAATGATATTATGATATCAAGGTTCCTATTCATGAAAGTCATACTGAAGCACAATCCTGTGCATAAAATTCTGGATATTGTACCTGTGCTGATAGCTAAGGTCGTTAGTTAATATCCTTTCTGTATTATATATACATTATTATTACTGTGTAGATTACAGTAAAACACTGAATGGGCTGAACACATTCCAGTTGAGGTAGAGGACAGCACCTTGGTCCCAAAGAAAGCAATCACAGACTTCCTTGGGAATTTCAAAGCAGAATATAAAATACAAGAGTATTTTTACAGAGAGGCCTGTCAGCTGTATATGCCTAGCTTCCACCTTTCTGGGTACTTATAGCATGCTGCCCATTGTCATCCCTATGTTTTTGCATGAATGCTTCAATATACAATAATCAGCTACTAGAAAGAACTGTGATTATTTCTAAAATGTATTGCAGTACCATACCCAATTGATGCTGTGCAGACAGTAAACTTGATGCTTGGTGCTGTACAAACACATAACATGGTCCATTATACCCGCGGTTAGGTGTTGACATGACCAAGTTTATTAATGTCCTGGTTTCGGCTGGGATAGAGCTAATTTTCTTCACAGTAGCTAGCATAGTGCTGTGTTTTGGATTTAGTACCAGAAGAATGTTGATAACTTGATGCTTGGTGCTGTACAAACACATAACATGGTCCATTATACCCGCGGTTAGGTGTTGACATGACCAAGTTTATTAAGTAGAGGAAGCCCTATTCTGCAACTCTTACTCACTCAGATATTCTTCAGTTAATCAGTAAAGGCTAAATCTCTGTTTTATTATTGCATTGGGTTTCTGTGGCAAGGTCTTGGTAGTGGGGGGGGCTACAGGGGTAGCTTCTGTGAGAAGCTGCTAGAAGTTTCCTTCATGTCCAATAGAGCCAGTGCCAGCCAGCTCCAAGATGGACCCACTGCCGGCCAAGGCCAAGCCC
>NW_009260269.1:2874867-2916018 GCF_000687185.1 Egretta garzetta | reverse complement strand
AGTGGGTGGATGCCCAAAGGGAGGAGGCTGTGACCCCGTGGGAAGCCTGCACCAGATCAGGTTCCTGGCAAGACTTTGCGGACCCATGGGGGGAGGAGCCCACGCCAAAGCAGGTTTGCCAGCAGAACTTGCGACCCTGCAGAGGATCCAACGCTGGAGCAGTCTGCTCCTGATGGACTGCACCCCATGGAAATTATGGGCCCATGATAGAGCAGTTTGTGAAGAACTGTAGCCCGTGGGAAGGACTCAGGTTAGAGAAGTTTGTGGAGGACTGTCTCCCATGAGAGGGACCCCACGCATGAGCAGGGGAAGAGTCCTCTCCCTAGGAAGAAGAAGCAGCAGAGATGATGTGTGATGAACTGACCCCAATCCCCATTCCCATCCCCCTGCGCCGCTGGGGGGAGTAGGTAGAGGAATTGGATTGAAGTTGAGCCCAGAGAAGAAGGGAGGGGTGGGGGGAAGGTTTTTAAGATCTAGCAGTTTTTCTCCTCTCCTTCTCTGATTTTGATTGATAATAAATTAATTATTTTCAAGTCGAGTCTGTTTTGCCTGTGATGGTAACTGATAAAATGGTCTCTCCCTGTCCTTATCTCGACCCATGAGCCTTTTGATCTACTTTTCTCTCCTCTGTCCGGTTAGAGGGGAGTGATAGAGTGGTTTTGGTGGGGCCCTGGCATCCAGCCAGGATCAAACCACCACGATTATCTATAAGACAACAGTTTGAATTTTAATTTATTTCTAAAAAAGAAAAAAAAAATCCCCATGATTTCCCTTGGTATAATATTATATACAACAACCATTCTTATTTTACTCAAATAGACTTAAATCTATTAGCCTGTAAGCTTGGGGGGCCCAAATAAAGGATGCTGGTTATTATCTCTGAAGAAGGGCAAAGTTTCTGAATTTTGAAAAGTATGTTCTGTTAACTGTTGATTAACTCAGGGAGTGAGATTCTTCAAATTACTTTCTGTGGGAACAACAGCTTTTCTTATTCCCTTCCCCAGGCTGCAAAACACAAATTCTTCTTTCTGTCTCAAATACAGAGACTGTGCAGTTGTATTGTCTACTGTCTTATTCAAAATACATACTTATAATTATTTTTCAGGCAAGTGTAAGTCCTTATATATTCAAGTTTAAGTCCTTATACTTTTATATATACCTTATATACTGAGTGACAGAGAATAAAATGTCATCTGTTTAGCTAAGATTCATAATTCTCTATGACATAATGACATAATAAACAATGGTTTACTGGTACACACATGACTAAATTGCAAAGTTTCATTCTAGAAAATAAACTAATCTGCTCTAGATCTTAGTATTTAGATTGGATGATCTGATATACAATACGAAAAATCCTCTGAGAAACTTGGAGAACAAATATTCCAAAGATTCAGAAAAATCAGCCATTTTCTGCATAGTATCTCAATATAAACATACTTAGGCTATTAGATTTTAATTACATTCTGAATTTTACATAAAAGTTAAACTGCTACCTGAAAATTTGAAAGGAAAGGTTGACAACATAGGAAAAAAGCTTCTTGAGTGGGGTCTCCGAGTGTATTTAAATAAAATATGCAAGCTCTGCTTATTAGACTTTGGTGTACTGTTTTGTTATTAAAATTTTTAAAAGTCAGAATATGAATTTACTCATTGTGTAGAAACACAGCTTTTGTTCCTAAGTTTATGCTATTCATCAACATAGTACTGTAAAATGCACAACTGGTGCAAAACAAATATGAAAATATTATTCTGCTTTTGCATATTAAAGGTAGGATAAAAGATTGGTGTGTAACTTGAGATGGTCAAAATTATAAAAGTTCACTAAACTTTAAAAATTATATGCATTTTCTATTAATTCTATATTCTGATTGTGGTAAACACATAAGATAAACGGAGAAAAATTTCATTTAATAAAACAAAGAAGAGGAGGTAGATCCAATCTTTCACTTTAATATCTTCACAAATAGAGATAGTGAGTTCATTGATGGCACAAACTGTTTTTCATAAAAAAGGAATGGAGATGAATTACATTAAAGTAGAATCTTATTTTCTGGTAATGTAAATTCTATCAGTCTACCCCCTCTTGGATAGCTCAAATGAAGGACTATACTTCTGTAAAAGTTAATTACTTCACTAATTCTATATCTCTGTTTTAAAGTAAGGAATACACTAATTTCCTTGCTAGATGAGTAAAAATCAGGAAAATGGTTGGATGTATTTTGTGGAGGTCAGGATAATCCATAGGTACTATATTCTAGCTTACTGAAGACATGAATATAATTATCTCTAGTAAACTGAGGTTAATATCAGCTGAGACACCCACAGGTAATAAATCTAGGGTAATTGATTCAAGCAAAACAAATCATATCCATCAAAAGTACATTTTAAAACAAGTATTAAAGATTGCTCCAACAGCCGCAAACTATGGGAAAATCTTATGTTCTTTCTTTCTATAACACTAGTCTTCATAGGAATAAGAGAAAACAGAAGTCTTCAAGGCACCCGTTTCTAAGCTCTCAGAAAGTTTATTTGGACCCTGTTTTGGAGGCCAGTGTAAATTCATAAAAATGTAACAGTTTTTACGCTGAGAAGATTGGCAAACTGCGACAAAAACCATTTAATCAAATAGTTTCTGATTAGCTCTGAACTTTTTGTTTTCACTAAATCTATATAAACAGCTGGAAGTTTTTAGTGTTCACATCTTTATGGCATTTAATAGCTGCCAGTTATGGAATATTTTGCATTAGAAATTTTAGAGATGGGCATGCTATCCAACAACTGGAGCTTGTAGTTGTATACCCAAAAAATCTGTACGCTTGTATGGATCAATTATGTTCAACCTAGTCTGCATTCTTTTGACTGAGTTCACAGGGCTTGGCAATAGAAACAGCCTGTATGTGCATTACATGAAGAGCTGGTGGAACCGGTCAGCTTACAGTTACAGGTATGGTTAAAGTGGCAAGGAGCCACAGAAAACTGGAACTAAATTGGAAGAAAAAAGAAAATATGGGGAAAACTAGAAATAGTTTTCTAAATATTCTGTTCCTTTTCCTTCTTTTGGGTCTTTCAATACATGGGATTCTTTCTTTCCATGCCCACCTAGAAGTTACGGAGGGGTTTTTGGGTGTTACGTTGGCTGGGTGTTTTTTAATTCCACTACGCATCTGGCATTTTGACATATGCCTTTCTTCTTCAAAACTCTTTATTTTTAAACAACAGGTTCTAAAAGAGGGAAATAATTTGGAAAATCAAAGTATTTTGCTTCAGGACAGGATTAAGCCTTTTCAGTCATAGTCACAGTACTTTGTGGAATTTTTGTTCCATTTTCCATTTCTCCATTTTCCTTTTTAAGTTTTGTACTCTAGGACTCAATTGATCAAGATGCATAATGCTGTGTCCCTATTATCAAACTTCTGGGTACCTGATGGGTGGGAAAATGAAGCTCATGCCAGATCTGGTCTTTCAATAGAAAGTTTTGATTTTCATGAAACATGGGCAACATTTTTTTTGAAATATGCAACAAACTTAATGGCAGGCTTGCAAAACTATACTGAAAATATCTCTAGTACTATGCTGTTCTAGAATTAGAAATATTTTCTCCTTTTAGGACAGTTGCATGGTCTCTCTGGTGGTATTTAAAACTTTGGAGCTCAGAAGAATGTAGAAATCAGAAATAACTGGTCTAGATGATGTTTTGATTTGAAATTATGCCTTTTAGCATCTGATTTGAATTTTATATTACTATCTGGGGTTTTCTTTTCTGGGGAGCAGTTCTTGTCTTCCTAGGGATGCATGCTATTGACTTTTTCTTTGTTTGCCGCACAGGTTTTATTAAAACAATTAAAAAAGCAAATTCTGTATTTAGATATATAGACATGCAATTCCTGCTAAAGTCAGCAGGATTTGTATTAATGCTATTGAAAATAGAAGTATGTCCTTAATGTCTTCATACACAGAATCACACAGAATGGTTGGAAAGGACCTCTGGAAGTCACCTGATCCAACCTCCCTGCTCAAGCAGGGTCACCTAAAGCCAGTTGCTCAGCATTATGACCAGATGGCTTTTGACAGGAGATGTGTGAACCCACTGCTTAGACACCACTAGGATGCCTTGGAAATATTTCATATTGAAAAACTCCAGTGAATTTTTAGTTCTAACTGGTATCTTTTAATGTTTACTTCTTTTTTTTTCACAGTATAAGTGCAACCTTTGCTATATATGACATGGAGGAACGTAGGGCTTCTGACACAGCTAACCAACACTCTTAAAGATACTGTTGTACTCAATTAATTTTATTCATATTAAACAGATGGGATTTCAGAAGGTTGGCCTGTATCTGGCAGTCTAAAGTCTCATTTCAAGTGGTCACATGGAGACTCAAAGATTAAATTGTACAGGATTAAGAAAGAAAAAATTGAAAAAGAGAATCAAAGAAAGAAACCAACCTCCATTTGGTAAAATGTGTAAGAGAAATATTCAAGATTGTGAGGAGGGATTAGGATGGAAGGAAAGAAAAGGGAATTTTTTTTAATATATGAAGGAATTGCATATGAAGCACGGAGGAAGAAAATGAGATGGAAAGTACTAAAAGGAATTGTTACAAGTAAGGTCAGAAAGAAGAATTAAAACCTAAAAGGAAAGTGATGTACAGAAGTATTTAAAGATGAGAACAAGAAACTTACTTGGAATATGTAATGCAAGGGAAAATTAATGAACAGATTCTAATAGGTGACTCCTATAATAAGAACAGAGAGTGAGATGCCATTTTTGCTACAGTCTTTTGGGTGACTGGATGGAATGAATTAAATGAGGTGCTAGCACTCCATTTCAGCCTCTTGTAAGTATTTAATTATCTGTAACTCATTTAAAATTGTTCTTAAACACCTGTTGCCTGTGAAATTTGTGAAATGACCTTAAGTATAACATTGCATCAAATTCTAAAACACAGGTCATTAAAAACTGTTTTCTGGCAAACAAATTTTGAATCCCTCGTCATTAAATTGTAACTAATATGAGTGCCATGGTGGTTTTACTTTTCTTATTCTGTGTGATAAATAGATAAATAGGCCTATGTTTATGTATATTGCAATCACATTTCTAATTGCTAGGTGTTCCCATTTGATTTCAGCAAGACTTAAGATCTTAAGATCCCCAAGTGGAAGATAGCCATATTGGCTTTTTCTTTCTTTCTTTCTTTCTTTCTCTTTTTTTTTTTGTTTTTTTTTTTTTTTTTTTTTTTTTTTTTTTTTTTTTTTTTTTTTAATATAAACTGGTTACTTAAGCTATTGTCAGTCTAGTTAAGCTCTGCCTATAGTGGCTTTTAAAACATGTCTCTGTTGTTTCTAATTCCTGAATAAAACATGCCTACATGTATCTTTTATTTTAAAACATGTCTCTGTTGTTTCTAATTCCTGTACATGTATCTTTTTAAATTAAATTCTTCAGTTTCAGAATGTTTATGTAACAAAATAAGTAGATTTCTAATTATGCTCATTTCAATCTCCAGATCCTCAGGTTAACTTCATCAAGGATTACAGGATGAAGACACCTGTCCACGAGCTATTATAATAAGGTTTCCAATTTATAGGTCACTGGACAGACATCGAGCAGCACACAGTTTTATTTATGTTGACATAGCCTACATTGGAGCTGTGAACCTGAGGTGAATGGCCTCTAAGTCTGTCAATTCTCTCAACCACCTTGTCATCATGTGTTGTCTCCTGCCTGTTTTCTATTCATAATCCAAAGTGATAAGACTTCAGGAAGTCCTTTAATTTATTTGTAAATAATTATCTTAATGCCTTGCAATGTTGTGTTTATGCTTACATATCTGTATTGACTTCACATTTTGAACATTAATCCTTTAAGCGTGTCAGGTACTGTAGAGAAACCTCCTTAGAGCAATTGTCAAAAATTGGGATCTGTTGAATCTGAAGTTTTCCCTTACAGGGGAATCCTGTACATCCCTTATAAGATTTTGCATTGCCCTTGTGATGCACTCTGAGGGAGATACTGCCTGTCTGGGCCAAGGAAACACACTGAGCCCGGATAAGGACATTTTAGATAAAGATTACTGTGACAGACCTCCTTAGTCACTGAGACACTCAAGTGACAAACTTCCATTTTCTAATATCAGATTCCAAGTTTAATTCAATCATCTAGGTTGTCTCTAAATCTGTTGGACAGAAGCGGCGAACAAGTTGGGGTACATGAATTACCTACAGAATTTCTTCTCTCTCTGCATTAAAAATACATAAGCCTTTATAACCATTTCTGTTTTCCTCAAAAATTCCAAACTTTCAGACAGATTAGGTGTAATGAATCTAGTAATTTATGTAAAACCCCTTGACACTGTTGAGTAAGCCTATAGATTTCTAACTTAGCTTCTTTTTCTCTTCTATGTTGCAAAATTAAGACCAGTTCTCTGGCTTTGTACAGTCTTGTCTTTGTGAACTATTGCAGTCTTCTAGTATTAGAGACATCCATTGAAATTTAGAGAATAATTTCAGGACACTTTCACTTATGCCGGGAGACAGCACTCATAGAGTCACAGAATCACAGTCACAGAATGGTTGAGATTGGAAGGGACATCTGGAGGTCATCTGGGCCAATGCCCCTGCTCAAATAGGGCCACTTAGAGGCAGTTGCTCAGGACTGTGTCCAGACAGGTTTTGAATATCTCTAAGGGTGGAAACCCATATCTCTAAGGGTGGAGACCCCACAACCTCCCTAGGCAACCTGTACCAGTGGTTAGTCACCCTCACAGTGAAAAATTGTTTCTCAGTGTTCAAGAAGAACCTTCTGTGTTTCAGTTTTTGCCCATCGCCTCTTGTCCTGTCAATGGGCACCACAAAAAAGAGCCTGGCTCTGCCACCTTTGCACCCCCCCTTCATATATATATATATACATGCACACATTAAAATCATAGAATCATTTAGGTTGGAAAAGACCTTTGAGATCATCAAGTCCAACCTTTAACCTAACCCTGTCATCCCCTCTTGTCCTATCACTTGTCACTTGGGAAAAGAGACCAACACCCACCTCACTACAACCTCCTTTCAGGCAGTTGTAGAGAGCAATAGGGTCTCCCCTCAGCCTCCTTTTCTCCAGACTAAACAACCCCAGTTCCCTCAGCTGCTCCCCATAAAACTTGTGCTCCACACCGCTCACCAGTTTTGTTGCTCTCCCCTGGACATGTTCCAGCAATGCAACGTCTTTCCTGTAGGGGCCCCAAACTGAACACAGTATTGAAGGTGCGGCCTCACCAGGGCCAAGTACAGGTGCACCACTTCCCTACTCCTGTTGGCCACACTATCCCTGATACAAGACAGGATGCTGTTGGCTTGCTTGGCCACCTGGGCACACTGCTGGCTCATATTCAGCCAGCTGTTGACCAGTACCCCCAGATCCCTCTCTGTCAAGAAGCTTTCCAGCCACTCTTCCCCAAGCCTGTAGAGTTGCATGGGGTTGTTGTGACCAAAGTGCAGGACCCAGCACTTGGCCTTGTTGAACCTCATACAATTGGCCTTGGCCATCAGTCCAGCCTGTCTAGGTCCCTCTGCAGAGCCCTCCTCCCCTTGAGCAGGTCAACATTCCCACCCAGTTTGATGTCATCTGCAAACTCACTGAGGGTACACTCAAACCCCTCATCCCAGACATTGATAAAGATGATAAACAAGACTGGCCCCAGAACTGAGCCCTGGGGAGCACCACTTGTGACCAGCCACCAACTAGATTTAACTCCGTTGACCAAAACCCTCTGGGCTCAGCCATCCAGCCAGTTTTTTACCCAGCAAAAACTACACCTGTCTAAGCCATGAGCCCCCAGCTTCTCTAGATAATACCCCCTCCCCATCCCCGTTAGTAAGAGTTGGCTCAGAATTGGAAAATCAGTGAAGATGGCATAAAGCCATCATTAGGTTAGGTCTTGTGCAGCAGGCAGAAAGATATGTCTACATATTTTTGAAGAAATATGTACAGTTAAAGGCAGAAGCCTCTTCAAACTAGTTTGAAATAACGCCCTACTGGCAAACCAATTTTAGTGTTCATTTTTGCTCTCAAATCCCTCTGAATAAAGTACAGATATATTTCTTTATGCAGACATAGTGGTTTTTAACATGCCTTATACGCAGAATCACAGAATCACAGAATGGCTAGGGTTGGAAGGGATCTCGGGAGATCATCTAGTCCAACCCTCCTGCTAAAGCAGGTTCACCTAGAGAAGGTTGAACAGGATATCGTCCAGGTGGGCTTTGAATATCTCCAGAGAAGACACTCCAGGTGGGGTCTCACCAGGGCAGAGTAGAGGGGGAGGATAACCTCCCTCAGCCTGCTGGCCACACTCCTCTTAATGCGTGGAACCTCCCCAGGTGCAGCACTTGACACTTGCCCTTGTTGAACTTTATCAGATTCCTCTCTGCCCAACTCTCCAGTCTGTCCAGGTCCCACTAAATGGCAGTGCAGCCTTCCAGCATATCAACCACTCCTCCCAGTTTTGTGTCATCAGCGAACTTGCTGATGGTACACTCTGTCCCCTCGTCCAGGTCATTGATGAATAAGTTGAACAGAACCGGGCCGAGTACTGAGCCCTGGGGAACCCCACTAACTACCAGCCTCCAACTGGACTCTGCCCCACCGATCAGAACCCTCTGAGCCCTGCCATTCAGCCAGTTCCCAATCCACCTCACTGTCCACTCACCCAACCCACACTTCCTGAGCTTCTCTATGAGGATGGTATGGGAGACAGTGTCAAAAGCCTTGCTGAAGTCAAGGTAGACAACATCCACTGCTCTCCCCTCATCTACCCAGCTGGTCATGCCATTGTAGAAGGCTATCAGATTGGTCAGGCATGATTTCCCCTTGGTGAATCCATGCTGGGTACTTCTGATCATCTTCTTTTATTCCACTTGCTTGGATCCATGGCATTTCTAAGGAACTTGTTCCCTTTTAAAAGCTAAATGTATCAAGACTAGAAGAAAATTATAATAGAATTTACATTTCTAAACCCACAGTATTATTTTTCTCTGTTTTGCGATGAAAAAGGTGTATATATGCAAAAATTTTGTTCTGATTCATGTATGGCTTCAGCTCAGTGTAATCTCAACTACCGTTATAAAGTCAGTTTTCCAAATATCGCATCGTTTTATACATGCAGGAAATAATATTCACCATTATTTTTTTTTAATTTGCAATAGATTTCAAGTAAACATTTTTTTTTCTAGTAGCTATTGAAAATTACCTCACCTTAAAAATAGAACTTATTTTATATTTTGCATGCCTTCTTTCCCCTCTGGATGAAATTCTGATCTTAGCTACATTAGAAGAGCTTCATAGAACTTATTTTATATTTTGCATGCCTTCTTTCTACATTAGAAGAGCTTCGACAAAATCAGTGAATATTTCCAGTTGTATAATTCAGATTTTTTCCCTCCTTCTTCCTAGCTATTAATACAATACCTGTATTTTATCATATTGTTATTCTAGCACTGGTTGAAATTAAATCAGACATAAATAGTACATTAGATGCCTACTCCCAGAGAAACCTCTTCATGAGAAGATTTTGCAATGGATTTTATTGTTTTGTGGTTTGAAAACATTAAAATGCAGGTAGCCAAAGGTTAGGCATTTTTTACAGAAAAATTACAATTTTGTTTATGTACAGCAGTTTTCAGAGATACTGTAATAGTTTTTGTGAAAGCAAGCATAGATATGTTACATACATACATTGCCTGCTCTTTTTACCCTGAAATTGAAATAAACCCACAAAGTAACAAAATTATATTTCTCCAATACATAAAGTTTTCTCTAATATTTGAAATAAAACTATGATAACACTGTCAATGAGTACATTCTCCAAGGTAATTTCTGGATATAATTCCCTGTGTATCTCAAGCCAAAAAGTGAACAGATACCTTCCACCCACTAATCTGCACTTTCTATCTGCAGTACCCTGTGAAACTTGACCCAGTAACATTTGCAGGGGAAGGTTTCTGTGGCTGTAGACGGTCAATGCAATTTCAGTGAAAGTTTAAGGAACTCTTTGTGCCTGCCTTCTGTTATTTCCTTCTAGTTTTGCACTAAAGGTGAAAGAAATTACCTAAATGAATTATTTAACCATGGAGACTAGAGTTTTATACTGCTACGATCTGCAGTCATTTCTAAATTATTTCCATAATGAATGTCAAAGTCAGAGAAGAACTGAGAAATACACGATGTATTTCCACTGTCTGTGTCACTTCAATGTTAATGTTAAGTTTTGCTTTCAGAGGTATGAATGCAACTTCTATTGGAACTAATAGCACTATTTGAAGTGGTAAACCCATTACTTGTGTTGTGGAAAGAGAAGAAAACTAGTCATTATAGAGGTTAAATTCTGGTAAGTTTTACCTTGCCATCCGTGTTTCATCACCCCCTTTATGTGTATGGAATTGCTGGCTTCTAAACTACTTGGTACAGTTTCAGTATCCATTCTCATCATAAGATTTACACTAAGATTGACTTTATGAGAACAGTCAAACGTAAGGAAAGTAAGGAAAACAATTCAGAACCTGAAAACAGTGCATCCCACTGAGGATTTTACTGTAAGCAGACTCTCCAAAGAAAGAATATTTTACAATGTGAAAAAGTTACCTATCAAAAGCAGTTTGCAGATCCTTTCTTTAAAAATGCTTTTTTGAACATTAATACTATGTATAAATCATATTTTACTAGAGCAATTTTATTACTATTATTTTAAATTTCTGGTTTAATCATTAGTCATTAAATATGAAGAATAGCATTTTATACAGAAATTGCAGGGCATTATTTTTTTACAGCATTACAGTTGCTTATCCTTTAATGCAATAGCAAATTTGTTTTAATTTGCACACAGCAGATGCTTTTGTTTCTTGATGTGAGAACTATATAATTTCTACACTATTGTAAGTTTAGAAGAATTTTGTATATAATAAATTAATATTAATCCATATAATTTTCAACCTTGTGAAAATAAATTATAGAGTAATAAATATTATTTTGAGGCTCAAATTCCTGGTTTTATTTTTAAATGAGGTGGAAGGAGTATGCAGAAAAAAAAAAAAGAAGTTACAAATTCAAAATCCAGAGAGAATAAAGTTCTTCACAGTTCATCTTTTAGGAGGGAAGCAACAAAATGATTTTTCATTCTGAAAAGGCAAATGTTAGCTAAGGTTGTGGATGTACTTTGTATCTGATTTCTTTTCTGTGCTGTTGCTTAGCAGCTGAATTCTATGGCAGTATGCCAAGTGACGATGTTGACTCTACAAATTATTTGTGTGGTCTCCCAAAGAAAGGGGAAAAATCCCACAATCCTGTATTAATTCCTGTAGGCTCAGTATACAGTCATTTCTTATCTCATGACTGCTTGTAAGGGTAACATTACTACTTGCAAGTAAAAAAAAAATAATGGTTGGATCCTTGTCTTACCTTTCTCCCTTTCCAAGAACAGTGCTTGATTGCCAGTGGAGACTTTTTAGACAACAGGAGACCTTGGGACTAAAAATCACCTTTTTTTCATGATTTTTGGTGGAAACTCTTCATAAATAATGGCAATGCACAAGAATTGTGCATTAATTTCTTTATGGGTGCATTTGTGAGAACTTCTTAGAAAAGCAGTGTCAATTAAGTATTGTATTGTTATATTTGAGTTTAGAAAAGGAAGCTTCTTCATATTCCAGTAGGAAAGAAATTTATTGTAGTGTTCTTCTCACCCGACTATAGACATCTATAGTGCATATGCTTCCATTTCAACTAGTCATCTATGCATCCATTGTAGTATCAGAGAGAACTGTAGGACAGTTCGTTCAACCTGTTTCAGACACTCAGTGAGATGAGCCACGCTGTAGAAGTACCTTTTCCTTTCATTCTCAGAAAAAGGTTGTAGTTGATTGACCTCAATAAATTCCATCAGATAAATCCTCCGTTTAACATGTGGAGTTCAAAGCAGGAAATTAAAGATGGGAACTAATCAGAAGGTAGAACACTTCCCAATATATTCTTTGTGTCTTGGAAATAGCATTAGAAATTATTACAACCAGTTTTGTCTGACCCTCTCCATCTCAAGAAAAATCATTCTGTTGCCAAAATACACCCTGTTGCCACACCCCCCCCCAATTATTTAATATTTTGTTTAGGCAATTAATATCATAATTACCTCAAAAAAAAACCCTTCTTGATCAGAAGTCACTCTGTCTTTGGAGAAGCTGGTCCATTCCTTGTAGACTACTTCTAATCACAGTTCAAGCAAATGCAGAGTTCTTAATTTATATTTCTTTAATTGTAACAATTGCCATATTGCTGGATGCATATATTTGATTCTTCTTCAGCTAAGTGAGCATTTTGTTTCACTAATTTGCTCAGTACATGGTAGTTGTATTAATACAGCCATTAACCTGAAGAATATGAAAAAAAGGAGCACTCATTCCATTCCTTACATCACTTACTAATGGAAAAAAGCAACACCTGTACTTCTTGTTCATTTCACATCTCCAAAATTTCTCTGCAAATTTTTCAAAATGGCAAGTTCAGTGAGAAGAGAAAAACACTTTTGCCATTGAATTCAATGTCCGGGTTCTTGATCTTAACAATCTTTACATGCTTACCTCTTATAAATTCACTTAAGAACATACTAAACTGTAGGCCCCATCCACTAAATCCTTTTAACGTGCATCTCGTGAAGACTAATTAAAATAAAGATCATTAACAGAAATTTAATATTTTAATGAAGTTTCTACAAATGCAACTTCTTGTTCTGTATAAGATAGACAGGTGAAAGAAATACTGTTTATACAGATTAAGCTGAAAGCTATAGAAATAACTAATCACATAAATAAATATGATGAAAAATACAAAAGGAAGTAGAAAGACCTTATCTTAGCCTCGTCTATTTGTGACTGAAAACTACAGCATTTCTGTAACTGAGGAGGAAACACGTGTGTTACCTCTACCAACACTGAACAGGTAAATTTTATTTTTTGGTCTACACTAGCTGTTTACATTTCTTCTTTTGGGATGGATAAGCACCTCTGAAATGATTTATCCTAAAACATATGTCTAGCACAGGTGGGGAGACACATTTCTCTTTTTCTTCATTATACAGGGAGACTACATGACCAGCTTAAAACCACCTGCCAACTTTAGTCACATGTAGTTAGGTGAGAACTCCACTGAGAGATTATTAGTAAGTGGCATACAGTTAAGCAGCTGGGAAGACTGTGTTGTATAAGAATATTTTTATTTGTGTTTCCTTGATTCTCCCTCTTCTTTATGTGCACATCTAAACTAATTTTATTATTATTTTTATAAGTACATTTTAATTATATACCTCCTTATTTAAACTGTGTAGCCTAATCCAAGACCACCTAATTTTAATAAGAATCTTCCTACCAGCCATTGAGAACTGATTTAAAAACAGCTTCTGCCATTCTGTAAAATAATACAACATGGCAAAATGACAGAATATTCCTTCTCTTGCAGTCCTGAAACTAAATGATGATAAAGTTATATCTTCTTTATGCTGGAATCTTTTGGATTTCTTTAACCATATGTAAAGTGGTTTTGTTCTTGGAAACTTTTTCTTGAAATTCAATAGCACAAATAAAAACTAATGGCTTATAAAAAATTAATTAGACAAAATGTTGACATAATAAATTGTATTCTTCTTAGAGCCACACAAAGAGACACCAGCAAGCACGTGCTTAGTATAATACATCATAATTGTCCTGAAAGAGTTATGACTATGTCTTAGGTCAATCCATAATATGAAGCTATTAAAAAGTTAATACAGATAAACTCTCTAATCCAGGATATGTAGAGAAAACCTGCAGAGGCAAGGCAGCTAATTTTTAAATGTTAACTCTAATATTATGCTGGGAAAATTTCATTAAAGAAATAAATAGGGCTAGGCAGTGCAAGCATGTCAATGAATGCTGTTGTTCGTTCATGTAAATAATCTATTTTTTTATCACAATGTCATAAGCAGAGCAACAGTGAAAAATTCTGGAGAAGTGTTATATAAATGAATATTAAAATAAATAGGTTTTGACTTGATTTTTAAATCAAGTTTCTACTATAGCAAGATGCTCATCAAAATGGTAATAGTGGGACAGTTGCATTCATTTTTGGGGGACTTCCACTTCTTTTTTTTTTTCTGTAAAAAAACCCTAATTCAACATTTCTATACACACACAATGTGTTGGCACAGCAGGTAAATATCTCAGGGTTAGATAACACATTTTGGACAAAGTCTTTTTTGTGCAGTAATGACAATGGCATGGGTAAAAAGTTAATTCTGTTTTTTTATCAACATACTCATGAGGCATTTAAGCAAGGCTAGCTATCTCAATAAGTCCATTTTCAGTTCAGCAGTAAAATGTTCCTATGTTTTAATTTCCTGGAATGTAGAATTTCTATCAAGGATTTTTGTTAAAGAGAGCAAGATTATTAAATAAAAATAAGTACATAATTCTTTCAAGGGAAAAGGGTCCCACAAAAACATATGTATTATAAGGGAATCATACAGAATCACAGAATGGCAGGGGTTGGAAGGGACCTCGGGAGATCATCTAGTCCAACTCCCCTGCTAAAGCAGGCTCACCTACAGCATGTTGCACAGGACATCACCCAGGCGGGCTTTGAATATCTCCAGAGAAGGAGACTCCACAACCCCCCTGGGCAGCCTGTTCCAGTGCTCTGTCACCCTCAAAGGAAAGAAGTTCTTCTGCACATTCAACTGAAACCTCTTATGATTCAGTTTGCACCCATTGCCCCATCGCTGGGCTCCACCGAGAAGAGTCTGGCTCCATCCTCATGACTTCCACCCTTAAGATATTTGTATGTGTTGATGAGGTCCCCTCTCAGTCTTTTCTTCTTCAGGCTAAACAGGCCCATCTCTCTCAGCGCTTTCTCATAGTGGAGATGAGAATCAGCTGAGAGTTTAAGCACTTTTCTTATCCCTGAACCGAGTAACACATCCGAGCCTTTCATCCCTAAGGTAATGTGTGTCAAGATGGGAGTAATATAGACGATTGACTTTCCCTGAAGTACCACAGGCTGGTACTTCCAAGGTCAGAAATAAGGATCTTCTGAAACCTAAAATTTCTGACATAGGAATACTTACTATTACTTTTGCAGGTTGAATAAATAGTATTGTAACAAAAAGGCAATCCAGACCTCTGTTATTACTGTGTTCCTGAATAATGTTCTGGTCATCAGCAAGTGTGAGAAATACTCCAGAAATACATAAGAGAAGAAATCAATATATCATGTCTCATTTCTCTACTCATAAGTAGTTTGTGTACTTTAATGGGGTATTTTGTCAGAAATGTATGTAACTAAATGTTTTACATTTAAAATCTTTTCCAGTAATTTCTTACAGGATCTATGTTATTTAGGAAGGATGCTGAGAAAAATTAATCTCAGCACATGACCCTGTAAAAATATGTACAGATATGAATATTCATTGTTCCCATTGAAGTCAGGGGGAATATGACTGTAGCATAAAATACTGAATTATAAGTGCAGCAAGATGCAGACTCAGCAAGGAATTAGGCTAATCTGTGTCCCATATGCTGATCTTCAAAGTCTCACACTGCACACAATGGTTAGCACGATTGGGCTGAGATGTGATAACTTGTCATTTGATACTTGCTAGCATCCCATGTTAGAGTAAGAAAAGAAGAAAACCATTCACTTCCTTGGATGATGAAGACAGAAGGCAGGTGCCAGGTAACAAAGCATGGCTGTGGGTTATGAGTAGGATGAGGGCGGCCCCAGGAAGATTCCTAAATCCAGGAGATTTAAACGAGAACTTACCCTGTAAATTCATTTCAGGCCCTGCTCAATATATTTGCTGGTATAAACCCATTTTCAGGTGACTATAGTTTTCCATATTTCCTGTAGAAAACTGGATGCCTAAGTCAGATTTGCTGGGTGCAATAGGCAAATGGGTGCCTGGAACTTAGACCTTAGCTGTGGTGGCCCTAAAGCTTTTGAGTGATATGCCCTCTGAACAAGGACCACTGTGCAGGGGCAGAATATTCTGGCCCCAATTTACACTTTATTTTCCAATACGCTATGGTGCTGGGTTTGTTGCTGACACGTGCACTGCCCTTATTCACAATTATTGAGAAGAAAATAACTTGGGAAATCTTTACTTAGGTGACCCTTGGTAAAGCTCTGATGGGAAAAGACAGCATTGTCCCCCATGGAAGTCACCCCTGGCCACTAGAGAGCTTATGGATTTCCATGGGTGTAAACAAACAGTCCTGGAGTTGTGTCCCTTCAGAATACCTGCAGTGGTGATCATGCCAAACCAGATATGTTTTGCAGAATATTATGTCTAGCAGGTTGTGATCTATAGCTCCTGGTGGTAGAAAATTCATCTTGCAAAAGTACATTTTCTTTCACATGAGGATGCAGGATTGAAGTAGTTTCCAGTTTTCTTTACTGCAATCTTGGTTTGATATCAAAAACAACAGTACTTTGAAAAAACAAAAGATTTTGTGTTTCCTGCCTTGTAATTGTAAACCATAACTTAATTATAACAATTTTGTACTTTAAAAAATACAATCAATGTTGTTGTAATACAGGAATTCTTTACCTTCCTCTTCTCTTTTTCTGTCAGAGAAAATTATAAATTCTGCCTGGAAATGCACACCGCAATGCTCTTTTCCATATCCAGTCCTAAAAGTACTGCAGATGATTTCAGGTACCTGTAATTGATACCTTATTTGCAGTGTGTGAGTCCTATTTTGGAGATTCTTTTGTTTTTACTGACTTAGAGACATGATTAAAACTGGAATGTGGTCAGAAAAGAAGAGAATTCAGCTGTTTTTCAGATGGGCATCATAATTCAACCTAGAGTTTAGCTTCATATCTTGTAAGTTCCGCATTAGGATTTAGGAGAAAGTAAATATGAGGTACAGCCTTATCGAACTGGCAAGATTCTTCAGGATTGGAAATAACGTGTTTCCCACTGGTTTAACAGGTCTGTATATTCTGAAAGTTCTTGTGTTCAGATTAAATCTTCAGCAAAAAGATTATGTGGAAAAGAAATGATCGGTGGAACTCCATCAGAGAAAGGTGAGACTCCATCAGCAACACAGAGAGAACATCTTGAACAGAATGAACATGTGGTGTGACAGATGCAGAATACATACAGTGAATTTTTATCTACATAATATGAAGACACAAGTCCCAAATCCACTTTAAAGGCCAACAAATATGTATCATCTAGCACACTCATGACATTTATTCTCTGCTACTTGATTAGCATCAGAGACACTGTGAATAAGCAATAACCTCAAGTTTTGTAAACTGAGGTGAAATTAAGGAGACATTCAGACTCAGCTTGTTTTAGTTAAGAAGAATCATCATGGGAAGCCAGATTTATGCCTACTTCACTCACTTGAAACTGGTGGATCACAGAACAAGGACAGAGGAATTTGATTCTTCCTTCATCTCAGTTACATCTTCTGTGAAACAAAATTCCTATTGACTTTCCTGATGGAATAATCTGCACAGTCACTTCAGAAACACTGCATTCTTCAGTCTACACTTGCATTATTTTGGTCTAAAAACATATTATGGGTTACAAACTCCCTGGAAAATGCTTACTGCTGAAAATATCTCTGTTCTGTTGAGACATTTTAGAATTCAGTCGTGCAATCTCAGATCATCTTGTGTGATTACTCACCATTTTCAAATCAATTTTAGATAGTAAGAGAACACAGTGTTATTTCACCTAATTTCAGTAATACAAGAAATAGTTCCCTAGTGGATGATACAAGTTTAATGGATTAAAAGGTTCATTTTTTGATTGTAGTGTGTGTGATTGTGTCAGATCAACAGCTATAGTGATGAGCAACAGACACTTATGAAAGCAGGATCAATAGAAAAATGCATTATCTTTGAGTATAGTACTACTTTGTGTAGTTTCCTGTAGAAAGTATTTTTGTGAGAGACAAAAGAGCACTTAGAAGGGAAAAAATCGATGTGTTTTATATTTCTCCATTCAATGTATGACAAATAAGATGTAGAGAATGCAATACAGCATGAATATAATCAACCTTAAAATCATAGACCATGCATACCAGTTGTGTAAAATGTTCATAAATCCATCATCATAATAAGTTACACTGGTCTCGTGGCAGTTTAATGCCAATGGTGCATACTGGTGAATCAATATGGTCACATTTTTCTGCCATTATTTTATATACCTCTTTTTAACAGCTCACTTTCTTAAATTTGTCTTTCATTTCAGTTGTTGTGCTTGAAGCTGTGAAAATGGAAATAATATTTGACCTTTTTTGCTATTTTCATTTAGAAAATTTAGAAAAATTTGGAAGTATCTTGTTCAATTACATGAGTCTGGCATCAGTTTGGTCATGCAGTGCTTGAAAGCCTACATGTGCTTACAGGCCTTCAAGGAACAGAATCTGATATTTAGAAATGCTGTTACTTTTTCACAGATATAGTGAACATTACTCAAATTTAGTGTTTGCAAATCAAGCATCAAACCAGGGAACTGCACCCCCCATGCTGAGTGAGCCAAATACACAAACCATATTGTCTCTCCACTGAAGAACAACATTTAAGAGGACACAAAAGATCTGCTCATGTTCAGAAATCTACAGCCATGCGTTAATTATTGTCAAGTGTGGGAGATAAGGAATAGTAGGACCTGGTACGGTTCTTCTACTCTGACAAACACAGTTTGAGGGCTGCAGATGTGATCCCTCAGTGTAAGAGGAGACTAAATCCTTGAATGAAAACCAATACCATCTGTTATGCTGCATTTCACCCAGGGTCCCTGTGGTGGGTTGACCCTGACTGGATGACCAAAGCCACGATATCACCCCACCTCCTAAAATGGACAGGAGAGAGAAAATATATCAAAAGGCTCATGGGTTGAGATAAGGACAGGGAGAGATCATTCACCAGTTACCGTCATGGGCAAAACAGACTCAACTTGGTGAAATTAGTTTAATTTATTACCAATCAAATCAGAGTGTGATAATGAGAAATAAACCCAAATCTTAAAACCACCTTCCCCTAACCCTTCCCTTCATCCCAGGTTTACCTTTACTCCTGATTTCTCTAGCTCCTCCCCCTGAGCAGTGCAGGGGGATGAGGAATGGGGATTGGGGCCAGTTCATCACACGTTTTCTGCCTCTCCTTCTTCCTCAGGGAAAGGACTCCTCACACTCCTCCCCTGCTGAAGTGTGGGGTCCCTCCAACAGGAGATAGTCCTCTACAAACCTCTCCAACATGAATCCTTCCCACGGGCTGCAGTTCTTCATTAACTGCTCCAGCTTGGGTCCGTCCTTTCCATGGGGCACAGTCCTTCAGGAGCAGATGGCTCCAGCATGGGTCTCCCACGGGGTCACAAGTCCTGCCAGAAAACCTGCTCCAGCCTGGGCTCCTCTCTCCATGGGTCCAAAGGTCCTGCCAGGAGCCTGCTCCAGCACGGGCTTCACATGGGGTCACAGACTCCTTCAGGCAAATCACCCTGCTCTGGCGTGGGGTCCTCCCCAGGCTGCAGGTCGAGATCTGCTCCATCGTGGACCTCTATGGGCTGCAGGGGGACAGCCTTTCTCACCATGGGCTGCACCAGGAGCTGCAGGGGAATCTCTACTCTGGCACCTGGAGCACCTCCTCTCCCTCCTTCTTCACTGAGCTTTGTGTCTGCAGGGTTATTTCTCTCACATGTTCTCACTCCTCTCCTTTGGCTGCTCTTTTCCAGGTGATGTGTTTTTTTCCCATCTTAAATATGTTATCCCAGAGGTGCTACCACCACGGTTGATTGGCTCAGCCTTGGCCAGTGGTGCGTCCATCTTGGAGCCAGCTAACAATGGCTCTATTGGACATGAGGGAAGCTTCTAGAAGCTTCTCACAGAAGCCACCCTGTGGCCCTTCTGCTACCAAAATCTTGCCATGCAAACCAAATACAGTCCCATGGTTTGAAGTGACAAAAATTAATTGCATACCTGAATGCTGTATATCCACAGAATCACCAAATCACAGAATGGCTGAAGTTGGAAGGTACATCTAGATCATCTAGTCCAACCCCCCAACTCACAGCAGGTCACCTAGGGTATGCTGCCCAGGACCATGTCCAGTTGGGTTCTGAATATCTTCAAGGGTGGAGATTCCACAACCTCTCTGGGCAGCCAGTGTTTGACCACTCTCACGGTAAAAAATGTTCTTCTTATGTTTAATTTTACATATTTCAGCTTGTGCCCATCTTTTGTTTCCTTTCACTGATTAGCACTGAGAAATGTGCAGCTTCATGTTCCTCTTCCTTCTCTCCTGTCACATACTTATGTGCAGCCTTTATTCAGGAAGCAGATACCGTAGCAAAAGCAAGGACTGAAGTGGACTTACTTATACCCTTCCATTCTATCACATGAAAGAGCTACTATATTAATACTGCTGATGGATAGAAAACAAGATTGAATAGTAACATCCTGAAGCTTTTGTTTTCTGTGCTGCTCTTAGTCCTTTCCAGCAATATCTGATGAAAACATTGCAAGAGACAGTATCATATTGGAATAACAGCCAGTTCTTTCACTTGAAGACAGAAAATAAGACTTCCCCTCCTTTTGCTAGGCAAATTCCCCTTAATGTCAAAGTAAGTCTGAGAAATGATCAAGTGACAGCGCTGAGAACTAGGCTCTTGCATGAATGTCCATTTAGTGTTTTAAACAATGTAATTTTTTAATTTCCTTTTTAGTGATTGAATTGACTTCTTAAATCCAGCTGAGAGATGATTCAAGTAGGTCATTGTTGCAAGCCCTTCAGAAGATAACACTAAGTGCAGCCTTGTGATATAGGCTGAAAGCAATAAAGTGGTTCATACAAAGAGATATTGATTCAGCACGAAGGTGAACTGGATAGGCAAAATTTTCAGAGGGAAGAATATGGAAATTTCAGTATTCATGTAAATAAATACAACTCTGATACAGTGCTAAACAATAATAATAATAAAATGACAAATGCTTTATTGACTTGTAATGAAAGAGAAATATCATATTTTAAACAAAGTTGAGGTAACTGCTGTGCAACTTATTCTGGTAAATTCTTATTTTAGGGAAAGGAAATTTACCTAAGCATTGCTTAGCTCAATGTTTCCACATGTTTATGGACGGTATGCCATTTAACAACAGTTTAGTTTCATAACATGGCATCTGGGCCCAGGCCCTTATTTGTCTTTTAAAATAACAGGCACAAATTAGAAAAAGTCCAGAAGCAAATAATAAAATATTCTGAAAGGCATGCAAATGGGTATCCATATAAAAAAATAAGAAAAATTAAGCATACACAGACTACTGAAAAGTGTACTAAAATAAGATATAAGGATTGTTCTTTCTTGTTTATGAGGCATTATAAAGTAGTCTTAAACAAGTGTAAATGGAGATGTGCGTGAGTTTAAGATGCAGCATAAGTAACCACAATTATAAATATATTCTGCATGAAGGTAAATACCAAAAAGGTTTATTCAGATACTGAAAAGTCTCAATTGCCTTGTCAAACATTATACATCAAGAATCATTGCACTTCTAGGGGGATATAAATACATTTTCATAAGAAATCTTAAGAAAACATGAAAATTAAAATAAGTCTATTTCTTTGTGTCCAAAATCTAGCTACAGTGCACTTTGGCTTTTGGAGTTTTCTGGAATATGAAAACATATATGGCCTCTGTCCTGAAGGTGACTTTTTAGGATGTAATGTCTTGGACATTTCTATGATGTCTGGATTCTTGACTGTTGAAAGTGTTGGAACTATATATAAATCAGAATTTTCAGTTTATTAACTCACTTTAACTTTGAATCCTTGGATTTAAACAGATTATCTAATACCAAGTGGCTCACTGCATCATTTTGGGGCTTCAGATATCCCAACACTGCATCTAGATCTAGAAACATTTTGTTGTTTCTCCTCTACATTTCTCATGTAGTAAACCATGGTATTATGATTGGAGTCAAAACTGGTCATGTATTCTACCCCTTAGCCTGAAATATCTAGAACCTCTTGTGAATCCTTGATAAAGCTGTGAATCAATCAATCAATTAATTAATTAATTACTTCACTGTGAATTAATTGGTTGAGGATTCATGTGAATTCAGTCTACAGAACTGAAAAGCTCTTCCCTGACTTTCTTGACTAGATCTCCTTCGAGTATAACAGGAGTTTAGCTATCTAGTACACTTGGAGATACCTTGGAAAAAGTGTGTTAAGCTGTGAGCTCAGCACCTTCCACAGAGCGTAAAAGCTTTTATGTGAACTTAGAGCAAAGCATGAAAGAAAGTACCATCAGGGAAGGTGAGTGATGTGCAAGTCCAACTTGGTTATTAACCTCAGTTGTTCAAGAAGAGGGGGTATAGTGCTAATAGTTACATGGAGGATCAGGTAAGAAGAAAACATTTGAGCACAATGTGATGAGAGGAGAACAGGGAAGAAGAGAGGTGATGGATGGAAACATTTGATCTTTTTTTGAGGCCTGAACCTTTTTGTAGAATTATCTGTATAGTGATATTAGAACAAAATAATACTATTAACACTATCACATCGTTAATGCTATTTCAGCTTATGGTAGTCAGCATTTTTGTTAAAAAATAGTTTTTCTCACACCTTTTCCCTCTGTGCATCATACTGACACTTCCCTCCTCCTGTTCTTGCAAATGTGATTTCTCTTTGCATGGGAGTCTGAGGTTTTCTTAGTGTTTTGGGACAGCAAGGATCCTCCAATGTGTCTGCAGCCCAATTCTTCATGATGGTTGCATTGGATGATCACTCTCTCTTGATACAGAAGGAAGCTGCTGAAATATGGTCTGAGCAGCCGTATGTCCATTAGTCATAGTAAGTCTTCTGTGTAAGGAATTGGCTGGGCCAGCAGCTGAGATATAATCAAAGTTGATGACGACAACTGCTCTGTGAAGTGATCAGCCTTCAGAGAAGTGACAAACACCTATCCTTGGCTATGCTAGTCTTTTGGAATGCATTGAGATAGACTGAGTTAGGGTTACTTAAAGGCCTTAGAGGTACATACTGAAGCAAACAGCTGTGGTGTGTAAGGCATTTCAGCCTTTAGCTGCTCATTCTGCCCTTTTGTTGAAGGTTATTGCCATCATAGAAAAAGCTGACAGAAGTGAATCTGCACTCATATTTCAACTGTTGCCATTCACAGGTTGATTTATGAAGGCAAACTCTGTAGCTGAGGTATGGATTGACAACTTGAGTGGCTGAGGTATTGACTGTTGGGATCAGCAACACCTTAAACCATTGCAGCTAAATCCAGGAGTGACTTAACTTCATAAAACTTAGAGCTATTATTCTGAAATTTATTACACACTATGCCCCTGAAATTGTCTTATGAAACTAGAATAATGTGAAACTAAGCATTAACACAATGTCAGGTTTCCAAATTAAAAGGATTTCAACTTTTTAAATTCATCATCTTAACATTGTATTACTATAAAACAGTGCTTGTAAAATAAATTGCTGAAAAGAACAAGAAGAATGAGCAGAGTTCTTGAAAACATGACCTCTGAAGAAAGGATAGGATTTTCAGAAAAAAAAAAAAAAAGACTGGAAGGGGTATAAAATAGCACTCTTTGGTATGCAAAAGGTAGTTATAAAGAGGAAAGGAATAATCTGTTCTCTGTGTCAGCCTTGGTTAGAACAAGAAGTAATGGTCTTAAATTAGAGCAAAGGAAATTTAGGTTATGTATTAGGAAAAGATTTTCAACCATAAATCATGGAAAAGGACTGTCTAGAGAGACTGTGGAATTATCATTACTGGAAGTTTTTGAGAATAGAGTCGGCAGACAACTTTCAAGGCTGAATAAGGTGGAGGTGATCCTGTCCTGGGAAAAAATGAAGCTCTTTTTGAGATCTATTTTCTTTGATGCTGGAACACCTAATATGTCACACAAACTTAAGTACAATTTAACTGAAAAAAGCCAAATCAGTGGCCAAACAGTGTGAAGGATAAAGGACATACCATCTTACTGACCAACAGATTATACTGGGACTGATTTACTACCATACTGTGAAACGAAAGACATATTAATAGATTTAACTTATCCAGCTGGGGAACACACTGAATGATTCAGAAATTACCAAAGTGCCTTCCTTTCTTATCTTCTTTTACCTTTAAAGCTGTTTTTAACACTTTTCTGCATCGATTGGATTGTGATGGTTGATGAAAGAAAATGCTCTCTCCACCCCCTTTGTCCTCAGGTCTTAAGTATCAGCAGCCTGTATAGCTTATGTACAAGGGCTTCTACCACTTTGGCTATCTGAGTAATTTTTGAATGGTATGCAACTACTACCTGAACTGCCTAACATGTATTCTTATGTCTATAAGCAATCTAGCATGGAGCTAGGATCTGATCTATCAGTGGTGATGCAACTTATACAAAATAAGTTTGGGAATTTCTGGTTTCAGTCACAAACCAGACCCAAGAATACTTAAAAAATTCTATTTACATTTTTCAGATAGGTTTTTTTTGGAAGGGTTTGGTCATTAGCCTCATGAAAATTTACTCTGAAAGAGCTCTTTCTCTGTGGGATTTTGTCAGTTTATAACAACGTGTTGTCTAGCAGATCTGTCTGTTGAAGTCTAAAATATATCTGTGGTCAGCAATAAAAGTTGCCCTTTGCAAGGTGTTCCAGGAGAGGGTCTCACAGTGGTAATACTTAACACTGCATATTTCACTATGAGGTGATAAAGATAACTGAAATACCTTTACCGTAATTTAGCTCAAATATTTTAAAGGTTAATGTTTTATTAGGATAATGAGCTCCACAAAAGGTCATATCAGGTAAACTCATAAAAACAAACAGCTTGAAATAGTATTATAGAATCACAGAAGCGCTGAGGTCAGAGGGAGCCTCTGAAGATCACCTCGTCCAGCCCCCTTGCTCAGAGCAAGGTCAGCTAGAACAGGTGGCTCAGGACTGTGCCCATTTGTGCTTTGAATATCTCTAAGGGTGGAGGCTCCACAGCCACTCTGGGCAACTATTCCCATACATTATACTAAGCCCCACTGTAAAAAATTTTTCTTTCATGATGTCTAAGTGGAGTTTTCTGTATTTAAATTTGTGCCTGTTTCCTCTTGTCCTTTCACTGATTAAGACTGAGAAGATTCTGGATCTATCTTCCTTATTTCTCCCATGAGATACTCATACATATTGATAAGATTCCCCCCGATCTTTCTCTTTTCCAGGCTGAACAGATCCAGCTCTCTCAAACTTTCCTTGCATGTCAGATGCTACAATCACTTTATCATCTTCATTGCCTTTTGCTGGAGCTGTATGTTCATACTGCTTTTGTACCTGGGGAGCCCAGCACTAGAAACAGCACTCCATGTGTCTCACCAGTGCTGAATAGAGAAGGATCACCTCCCTTGACCTCCTGGCAATGCTCTGTATAACACAGGCCAGAAAGATGTTGGCCTTCTTTGCTCCAACAGTGTACTGATGTACTGATTCATCTCAAAGTTGTCCACCAGGGCTGCCAGGTCCTTTTCGGCAAAGCAGCTTCTGGTCAGCCCCCAGCCTGTACTAGTGCAGGACTTGTCACTTGCCTTCATAGGTCTGT
This sequence comes from Egretta garzetta, assembly GCF_000687185.1. Classification (NCBI taxonomy): domain Eukaryota; kingdom Metazoa; phylum Chordata; class Aves; order Pelecaniformes; family Ardeidae; genus Egretta; species Egretta garzetta. Next base: position 2,890,390 of record NW_009260269.1, on the reverse strand, counting down.
GTTAGGTTCCTTTTTGCCCATTTCCCCAGGCTGGCAAGGTCCCTCTGAATGGCAGCACAGCCATCTAGTGAGCAGGACTGGACAAACCTTGGCAGTCCCTCCACAAAGTCTCAGATCTGAGTCTCCAGCAAGCTGCAAACCTCCCTAAGCAGCAGGTCAGGTCAGCAGATAGAAGCCTTTGTCCCCCGTAGCAGGGAGTGTCCCACTACTATTGCTCACTGCTTCCTTGGGGTGCTGCTGCAGGGCTCAAGTTCAGCCAGGCTGGTTTCTCCAATAGAAGGGAAAACTATAAATTCTCAGGTAGTAGGTATTCCACTTGGAGTACTCTTGCTGTATTGTCTTTTCTGCTTACTTCCAGCATATTTTCTCTGTTTCAGGAGTTGGGGTTTTTTTCCCACCTTGCTACTTAAACTGAGTACATTTAAAAAGGTAGCACTGGAGAAAAGATGTGACTAATGATGTTGCACACTGTCATGGCTTAAACCAAGCCGGCAACTAAGCACCACACAGCTGCTTTCTCACACTGCCCTGGTGGGATGGGGGAGAGAATCGGAAGGGTAAAAGTAACAAAACTTGTAGGCTGAGATAAAGACAGATTAATAGGTAAAGAAAAAGCTCTGCACACAAGCAAAGCAAAATAAGGAATTTGTTCACTACTTCCCATTGGCAGTCAGGTGTTCAGCCATCTTCAGGAAAGCAGGGCTCCATCACATGTAACAGTTACTTGGGAAGACAAATGCCGTAACTGAATATCGCCCCTTTCTTCTTCCTCAGTTTTTTATTGTTGAGCATGATGTCATATGGTATGGGACATCCTTTTGGTCAGTTGGGGTCATCTGTCCCAGCTGTGTACCCTCCCAACTCCTTGTCCACCCCCAGCCTACTTGCTGGTGGGGTGGGGTGAGAAGCAGAAAAGGCCTTGGCTCTGTGTGAGCACTGCTCAGCGATAATGAAAACATCTCTGTGTTATCAACACTGTTTCCAGCACAAATCCAAAACAACCCTATATTATCTACTATGAATAAAATTAACTCTATGCCAGACAAAACCAGCACATGCACATTTTTTTTTTTAATAAAAAAAGAAGAAATACATACTCAAAGAAGAAGCCATTATTCAGTGTTGTCACACTGAAGTTCTTTGTGAGTCTAGTTCCAACTCTTAAAAAGGTCAATAGGAGTAATATGTCTTCAAAACCCTCCCTTGGCTTGTTGGAGCTAATCCACAGAGAGATTTTAACTGTCTATTATACTCAAAGCCACCATGCAGATGCTGCAAATCTACCAAATAGATCTACCAAAAATAAGTCTATATTGGGAAAGGTGGATTGTAAGCTGGCTGAACAGTTGGGCCCAGACAGTGCTGATAAATGGCACAAAGTCTAGTTAAAGGCCAATAACTAGCAGTGGACTCCAGGGGTCAACACTGGATCCAACACTGTTCAACATCTTCATTAATTATTTGAATCATGGGGCAGAGTGTAACCCCAGCAAGTTTACTGATGACACAACTGTGAGGAGTGGCTGATACACCAAAGGGTCATGCTGTCATCCATAGGGACCTCAACAGGATTGAGAAATATGCTGACAAGTATCTCAGGAATTTCAACAAGTGTGAAGTCCTGCACCTAGGGAGGAACAACTCCAGGCACCAGTATATACTGGGGCAGACCCAGCAGCTTTGCAGAAATCCTGGGGGAAAGCAGCTTGGCAGAAAAGGATCTGGGGATCCTGGTGGGCACCAAGTTGTACATGGGCTAGCAATGTGCCCTTGCTGCAAAGAAGGCGAATGGTATCCTGGTCTGCATGAGGAGTGTGGCCAGCAGGTCAAGGGAGGTGATTCTTTCACTCTACACAGAGTGGGTGAGGCCACACCTGTAGTACTGTGTCCAGTTCTGCACTCCTCTGTACAGGAGAGATGTGGAGCTACTGGAGAGAGTCCAGTAAAGGGCCAGGAAGATGATGGAAGGACGGGAGCATTTCTCCTTTCAGGAAGGGCTGAGAGAATTGGGACTGTTCAGCCTGGAAAAGGAAAGGCTCATGGGGGATCTTATTAAAATATATAAATATCTGAAGGGAGGGTGCAAAGAGGATAAAGCCAGACTCTTTTTCAGTGGTGTCAAGTGACCAGACCAGAACCACTGAGCACAAAGTGAAACATAGGAGGTTCCCTCTGAATATCAGGAAACCTTTTTCACTATGAGGGTGACCGAGCACTGGCACAGGTTGCCCAGGGAGATTGTGGAGTCTCCGTCCTTGGAGATACTAAAAACCTGTCTGGACATAGTTCTGCACAACTCTCTCTGGGTGGCCCTGCTTTGAGCAGGTGGGTCTCTTCCAACCTCCACCATTCTGTGATACTGTGATTCTGCAATTCTGTGATAAAGAAAAGTTTCCCTAGTACTGGCTGTGAGCATATGCTTTGTCCTGACGGTCTATTAAGCTATAGCCCACTCCCATTATGTTTTATTGTAGTTCCCAGTATGAAGTCTGTAAAGGAATCTCAGACATGAACAGTGTACTCAGGTGAACTAATTGAATGTCACAGTCCATTTGGATCTCTTAAATTTATAGGACAACATACTCTGTAAGTTAGACTTTATTTCATGAGCTCATTAGGTACAGAAACAAATCAAACAAGGGTTCAATCCCTTTTTTTACAGACTCATCTAACACATGAATTGTGTAATTGATTACTTCATTAGTTCACAAATTCACCACACATCCTTGAATAACTCACAAGTTTTGCAGTAACTCACAAATTCTCTAACTCACAAATTATCTAATTCTTTTGCCTACAAGCAAAGCACTTACCTAGCCAATTGTGAGAGTGCTCATCCTTCCTCCTCTGTCAAGTTGTGTATCACACCAGAAAGCATGAAAGCCTCACCAGGCCAGCTGCTGTTGGATCTGCTTTAAAATCTTTGGGCAACCTGACATATTTACACCTTCCAGCCTTGAAAGTTTGTTCTACACCATTTCCATAACTTAGTGGATTCTAAAGAAACCGCCAAGCAGTTAGTATGCAAGAATCTAAGAGATAATGGACGCAGTAAGCTGCAGGTGATAAAGGCTCTAGAACAGCCCTTATGTCTTCCGGTCCATTGTGTCCTCTGCAGGTGTAGGTCTCACTTTGACCTAACGGCGCTTCTCCCAGCATATATCAGGCCTTAGCATGAGCTGCCTGTTCCTGAAAAGGAATTGAGTGTTGTATGAGTCAGCACAGACAGGATGTAGGAACAACCACAAAACCACAGATGAAATGCAAAGAGTAAATTTATTTTCATACCTTACCAACTAGGGGATTCCTGAAGCAGAACCCAGGAAGAGCCACACAAGCGGGAGATGCAGGCACTGCTGAGCTCGGTCTGTGCTAGAGGATCACCAAACCTGCTGTTTTCGCCTGTTTATCAAGGATTCATGCAGGCATAGTTTACCACTGTGCTTTGATCTTTCCCATAGCAGGGCAGGAATCTCAAGCATGTTTGACGCGGTGCCTCTAAGTCTATCACAGGTCTATGTTATCTAAACACAGATGATCTACTTGTCCAACGCACAAGAATAAACAACAATTAGAATGATATATGTATTTTTGTACACCCCAGCTGCAAGTCACTTGACCTCCTCACCAATCTTCTATTATTACCCAAAAGTGAACAGTCGCACTGGAGGACAAGGATCATGGAGAATGTCATGAAGGATCATCACCTGGTAGTAGTCCAAGATTCATACATTCCTCAGTTCAGTGTTTAGGCATTACCTATGCCTGTCACAATGGTATGAAGATTTCAGCTGAAAGGCATCACTATATTAGGAAAAAAATAGAAATTGCTGCTAATGTCAGGCTTACTGAGAGCTCTTGCTCAGAGGCAGTATTTGAGGATTTCTTCTGCTTGATGGCACATGTTTTACAGGATTTTAATTTGCCATTTTTCTATCTGTCTTTTCATTATCACTTTTTCTTTGCCTTTTTCCTGTAGAGCATTTCATATAAAAGTTGCTACTGAAAACAAAACCAAAACTGCATGGAACCAGTAAGGATAGATATAAAGTCCTTTGTAGTAAACTGCACAGAAGATTGAAATGAAATTTAAAGGAGAAACAAATCTTTTTTGTGTGTCATTCAGCTCTTCAAGCTACTCAACAGGAACCAGGTATTTTGTAGAAAATAGTGTGAATGCAGGAAGCCAACACAGAGAAACACAAAAGGTTCAAGAAGAAAAAAAGTTACTTTGAAATTCTATTCCACAAGCACATGCATTTTCATAAGGTTAGGTCTACCTTACTACAAAAACTGGGGAGCCACAGGAGCCCCCAACAGCATGAGGCATTCCCTTTTCTGGGCTGGTTTCAGCTCTGGTGGACTCTGTAGGAAATGGATCAATCCCTCAACCTTCCAAAGTACCGTTGAAAAATGGTCATGTGTCAAGTAGTTACCAGGTACTGTTCTGTATTGAAAAGCCTAACTTGGCTGGTCATTTAGAGTGAGCAGGTGACAATTATGAATACATAATATCTTTCTTCTTATGTCCTATTTATTTACAGGCATTGAATGAAGATGCATCCTGGAATGAGGTTTCAGTGGCCTACCTTGAAGAGTCTGTAAGACAATGACACTACAAGGGGAAAGCTGGGAACAGATGATAAGGATAATAAATAAGATGTTTGATGTTTCCTTTTATACACATAGCAATCAACAATATTGCTAACAAGTGTAGTTAGACCACTGGTTTGCACACTTTTAAGAAAATCTCCAAAACACATACCTCTAAATAAAAAGCATACCTCTATTACCCTGATATAGGTAACATACCAAGGTTTCAGATGTGGCCATGTAGTGAGTCTAGAATATGTAGTTTGCCAGAATTTCAAATAAGAAATTTGAAATCTCTCTGCAAATAAGAGAGAGATTTTGAATATCAAATAGAGTTCAGGTTCTGGAATTTTGGCATTTAAAAAAATTCATTTAACCTTTGTTGATATGATTTTACCAAATGCTGAACAGCTTTCATTACCATTGCAATGCACTCAGTGAAGCTTTAAAGGAAATGTCAAACATTAAGAACACGTCTGGTAGGTTCTGTAGTTTTCATAGCTCATTTTCTATTAGAGTTTAAAAACTTACTCATGTACAAGTTCGATAAGCTAAAGAAGAGGCGGATGATGGATCAGATTGAACTGTTGGTGTAAATTATTTCCCTTTCTTCTTTTCTTTAGTATGAAAACAGTAACCTTCTGCAAGTGATGCCTTTGGACAAACACAGTTAGCTTTTTTCTCTGCATCGGGACTGTGAATTGCCTCTTAATTTGACATATCAAAAGTTGGAGTTCCAATTCTTCTCAAAACAAAAAGAAATGCTCATAAAAGGAGAGAAAACTTGCTTTAAGATTATTAGAATATTATATGTTGGAACTTTAATGTGTCATTTACATCATCTAAGTTGATCTGTCTGAATTTTAGGCACCATGCTAGACATGGGCAAGTTGGCAATTTAGGCACCTTTTTGAAAAACAAGGGAGAGACAGGTTCCCAGCTATAAACTCTGACAGCGGTGCATTTGACAAAATGTTTCCTAAGCACAGGGACCCAATAGACCTGCCTCTGCAAAAAGTTACTTTCTTGCCAAAACAGAGAGGTCCTTTGAACTTGTTTTTTCTATCTTCAGTTCCTTGGGTTTTGGACCTGTGGCTTCAGAGTGGTTCAGTTTTAGCAAAGAAAATGGCAAGTGGCTGACTTCCAAAGCATTCTGTAACCCTGTAACCTAGTGATGATGGTACACTCTCCTGGAAAACAGGCAACGAAAGTTCAAATCTCCTCAAGCTACTCAGAGCTTTTTCTTTCTTTTTTTTTTGCCTTTTTTTTTTTCTTTTTTCTTTTTAAATACAGTGTCTTGTATTAACTTCAGAATCACAATCCAGGCATCTCATTAGAGAGCGCCACCTCAGAGGTAAACTGAAAACACGTGTAACAGCTATTGTCTGTTAGACCCTGCATCAGCAGGGCTGCTGCCAGCATCAGGAGTTGCTGCAGACACTGCTTGGGGAAATAAAGGGCAAACAGGAGAGCCAGCTTTGGAATTTGGATGACTGATATGGGTGACTGACTCTGCCTAAGGACATAATGCCAGAGGCTTTTTTAGCTGATGATTTTGAATGCAGGGAGGCAAGTCTCACTCTCCAATCTAAGCTCCCTTTTTTCTCTCACAGTCCATGTCATTTCTGGATAAGTTAAACAGCTTCCCACTCAGATCCTCTATCAGCTAATGAAAAGTTTTCCCTCTACCATTTGCACTGTAAAGGAAGATGGAAATCTGATGGAAAATCCTCCTGAATGTCAAGCTGTGTACAGACTCTGCATTGCAATGTTTATCTGAGCGATGCACAGACGTTGCTGAGGATACAGACCTTCAGGGCTGTTGTATTTGCCACCTTTTGTATTCTTTTCACTTGCACACACAAATATCTCACATGCAAAGGTTTGTCTCTTCCTTTCCTTTCCCTTCTTCTCCACTATGCATTTTAAAGTCAATATGAGCCGCATATGTAGGTGACATAATTTTTTGTTTCTCATTAGTGGCAGTGGAACCACAAATTCCTTTCTGTCACCAGCACCCACAGCTGTTTGTCCTGGAAACCTCTGTGGGCAGGTAAGGGCAACTGTAAAGCTGCTCAAGGGCAGGCAGGAGACAGGCTATGGAGTTCCAGCCTGGGGTAAATTGTCTATATCATACATTCAGCTTTGGATCACCATTAGGCTTGCTGCAGTACAAGCAATAAATAGATAAACAACTAAAAAAAATTGAATGGATCTACATGACTTTGGTGTGAAATACAATGAAGAGTCTATACAACTAATTGAATTACTATGGTAATATCTCAACACTCCTAATAATATTTCTATATTAACATTACCTTTCTTTTTTTGAGTGCCTGTAATTCAGACTCAGTCATGTTCTCTAAACATAAGGATAAATGCTCATGTGAATTATTTTTGCCTGAAAAGCAGCTATTGTACATAAGCAGTAATCTAAAAAAAAAAACCACAAGGAACTTAGTGTATGGATTTAGTGTGTCTATATGGCAGCACAATGACATGTGAGATTGTAATGGTTCTACGGTAAATAATAGAGTTTAAAATTAGACTTTAAAAACAATGTAGCTGTCTCAGTTTACTGAGTATTTAAAATTATCTCATCTCTCATTTACTTCTATCAAATGTATGTTTCTTCTTTTGAATTCAGCATTCAGAGGTAGGAAAATCCAGGATTATTTCACAGTACAATAACATTAGGAGACTTCATTAAAGTGATATATCAATCTATTTATATCCAGATCATCAATATGATTCCTGAACCCTTAATTGTAATTACATAAATTCACCAAAAAGTCTAGCCTAAGTTTTGCTTTTGAAATTTTCCTTACTAATAGAAAGCAATCTTAAAGCACTAGGTGTTGCATCCACAAAGGTGACACTATTGTGGGTGCCTGTGGTTTCACAGCTGAGACCAATAGCAAAGAGGATGCTTGGCTGTGTTTGAATTTTGGGGTGTTCCATCTTCAGTTCCCTTGCATACTTTGTACGACCAAACACCTGTTGCTATTACTGACTTCCATCCCAGTATTTACTGGTTTGATTAGACTTTTTTGAAAATGAATTCTAGTGAAGTTACCTTTTTGTGTTATAGAGTTAAAAGGCCATAGGATGTAATGCTGCTTGAGGGTAAAATGTGAGGCAATTGTACAGGTTTTATTTTCTACATTTTTTTCATAGATATTTAACGCTATTGCTCATTATAAGTTTATGTTTTAAACCAGCCACATTGCCACAAGACTAATAAAAGCAATAAACCCAGCCTCTATTTTTATGGTAAATCAATACTTGCAATAATAAATAAAACCAAATCACCTGCCATAGTAATGCCTGTTCTTCCAGAAATCCGTTCTACCCCTTCATTGTGAATCTTCAGAATTAAACCCTTTCCTATTTGTTAAATGTTTATATTCACAATCAATTAATTTTGCTTTTACAGCCTTCATTTTTAACTCTTGTACTATGAGTAAAGAAGGCTACAAGCCCAGCATATGCACCAGCAAGAAAAACTTTGAGCTCAAAGTACACTAATAGAGTAAAACTACTGTAATAATTTTGTTTCGTAGTACCATGATGCATTTCTTATTGGTATACCCACAGGTGCTACTATATACTAGTCTCTGTGATAATTTATGTTACAAACAGTTTTTCAAGGTGTTATAGCTCAGCTGTAATACTCTGTTCTGCTCCAAGACTTAGCATAAAAATCATAGACTAATTCCATCTTAGAAAAAAATCCATGTTAAAATCTTAGACCAATCTCATCTTAAAAAAAAGGTGCATGTTGGGTTGTTTGGTTTGAGAGGTTTTGGGGTTTGATTTTTTTTGGAAAGAAAAATGGTGCAATCAGAAAAAATTCCATTGTGTTATTTAAAGCATTGAAAGAAGATTAACATGAACAAATTAAACTTAACATTATTTAGATTCCTATTAGACACAAGGAACTGTAAATATGGCAGGGTGGTTTGTAATCTATAAGTTACTTTCTCGGCCATAACTTCACAGTCTGTTATCACATGCTCCCATCAAATGGTATGCAGAAGACAACCTTTTGTTACAGCATCTTGCTTTTCTCTTAGCTACATTTGAACAACATTGTCATCCTCATGAGCCAATTTCTAATGCAATTATATTGCATGTTACGGAACCTTTTTAACGGGATGCCGCATAAAGCATGGTATACTCAAAGCCAGCAAGTCAGAAGTCTCCTCAGATATGCTTCACTAACCAAGTACTGTCATATTGTTTGCATTTTTTTGACAAATATTTAGAACCTAGATTTGCTCCGAATTCTGTGCTAGGAAAAGCTAAACCTGTGATTCTCAACTTGTTCTGTTGTTTTTGTTGCTGTTATTTTGTTATGTTCCCTTTTTGAGAGACATACGAAGCCTTTCAGACTTCTTTCTGTATCTACTGTTTCCTTGGTCTTAGATTTAGTTCAAAATTGAATGTGATTTTTTAATTTTCCGCTGGTCTAGGCCTCTTTGTTAACTAAATATTCAAACACCTCCCTTTATTGACTTGTTATAATCATGGAATCATAGAATCATTTATGTTTGAAAAAACCCTTAAGTTCATCGAGTCCAATGGTAAACCTAACATTGCCAAGTCCACCACCAAACCATGTCCCAAAGTGTGTGTCTACATGTCTTTTAAATACCTCCAGAGATGGTGACTCAACCACTTCCCTGGGCAGCCTGTTCCAGTGCTTGACAATCCTTCTGGTGAAGAAATATCTCCTAATATGCAATCTAAACCTCCTGTCGTGCATTGTGAGGCCATTTCCTCTCATCCTATCACTTGGTACTTGGAAAAGAGACCAACACTAGTGGTCTGCAGCCTCACCAGTGCCAAGTACAAGGGGACAATCACTTTGCTGGTCCTGCTGGCACAAGCCAGTATGCTGTTGGCCTTCATGGCCGTCTGGGCACACTGCCAGCTCATATTCAGCCGGCTGACGACCAACACCCCCAGGTCCTTTTCCACCAGGAAGCTTTCCAGTCACTCATCCCCAAGCCTGTAGACCTGCATGGGGTTGTTGTGACCTAAGTGCAGGGCCCAGCACTCGGCCTTGTTGAATCTCATACAGTTGGCCTTGGCCAACTGTCCAGCCTGTCTGCATCTCTCTGTAGAGCCTTCCTACCCTGAAGCAGATCAACACTCCTGCCCAGCTTGGTGTCACATGCAAACTTACTAAGGGTGCACTCAATCCCCTCATCCAGATCATTGATAAGGATGCTAAAGAGAACTGACCCCAACACTGAGCCCTGGGGAGCACCACTTGTGGCTGGCCACCAATTGGATTTAACACCATTCACCACAACTCTCTGGGCCCAGCCATCCAGTCAGCTTTTTACCCAGTGAAGAGTACACCTGTCCAAGCCATGAGCAGCCAGTTTCTCCAGGAGAATGCTGTGGGAAATGGAGAAAGACAGACAGTCCTTGAGTCTTTCTCGTGTTTGTTCATCTACTGTTCTTCCTTATTCTTTGCAGAACTGCAGAGGTTAGAAAACCTTTCCTTCAAACACTACAGCTTCACCCTTTATCAGGATTTTGATGCTTTGGGTTTTTTTTCTCTTGTTACCTTTCTCAGTTTTATACCTTGGCACATAGCTCCACCTCTTCTCTGAATATTTTCCAGACATCCTAATATTCTGGCATTAACTACCATCTATTGCTTTTGCTTAGCAAAGGGAATGTATGTAGCTTGAATTCCAGCCTAAAGGTGTTGTAAAAGGATATGCTAGCTCTAAATCATGCATCTTCTGTCTCCTTGACTACAAAAATATTTTTAAAGGGATGTTTTACAAACTACTTCTAAAGATCATTTGGTCTAAAGGCAGGGTTTGGTGGCTGGGCTTCTCTCTGTTTTAAAGCAGTTAGTATTTACACCATTTGCTTTTACTACTTACCTAGTATCTACTGCATTCAATAATCACCTAATATCACTGCCATCAGGGTGATCTTCAGAAAAAAAAACCTTTTCTTCATCCACTGGTTCTTCATTTAGCCTCAGTGAGATGAGTTAAGCTTGACTCATTGTTAGCTTCCACAGATTAATTAGACATAGTTAGATTGCATAAAAGCACTCTAAGATTTTTGACCATCTGACTATGAACAGAAAAAAAAAAAATGTCTTGGTATAATTCCATGAAACGTTAACCATTGACAGCCTATAGTACACATATTATATTGGTTTCAGATGCTGTTTATGTCCTTTCAAGAAGCCATCCTGTAGGAATGGCACTGATGTACAGAGAATGAGTAATACCTCTGTTATATATAGCCTCTATAAGATGTATAACATAATCGTTTTGTTGCTATACAGACAGAGGTGAATTTTGTAGCTCCCTGTTTGTTCCTGAGGAAGAGTGAGTGAAATGTGGCCAAGGATGGGCTGAGTCACCAAAGAGCAGAGAGAGAAAGGTTTGAAGAGATCCAGCTTCCAACACAAAAATATATGGGTGAGCCTGACTAGAGTGTTAATGCAGCTGCCCCTGAGCTGACGTGGCCTGACCATTCTGAAACTCCCAGCAGAGAGCCAGCACCCCTGGAGTTACTGAAGGACCAAGGGCAGAGGTGACCGGGAGATTTGTCTGGTTGTGTGTGCTAAGCCAAAGCTGCCAAGCACTGTCAGCTTCAGGAGCCCCAGTCTCTGAGGATCCTTTGTAGTGGTCAGCCAGGTACTCGGGTTTGGCATAAGGGTAATTTTCCATGTGTGTGTCTGTCTGAGTGAGTGTATTTCCTCGAATTCTGCTCTTTTTGATTCCTACGTCAATCAGCTGTTCTCAATAAAACTAAATTAACTGTGGCTTGTATTAGGTGAGAGATGTACAATGGAGATGAAAAACTCTCACATAGGGATAGCTTAATTCTTCCAATATGCAATAATTTCTATCACTCAGTATTGTGCCACTGATATATATATTCATATGTGTGTACATATATGCATATATGAATGGATTTTTATTATTTATCTATACATATACAAATCACATGTGAGGATAAAGGCATCATGCATCTAAGATCTATGTATGAACAGCACAAGACAGGGGTTTAACATTTTCAAATAATGTCCCTGGGGTAGAATTCATAACAAATTTTCCTGTGCTAAAATATAGCATGTGCACACTGCACTCTGAGCAATCTGATCTAGCTGTGTCCCTGTTCATTGCAGGGGGGTTGGACTAGATGACCTTTAAAGGTCCCTTCCAACCCAAACTATTCTATGATTCTATACAGAAAATTTGTCTTTTTAAAAGTAGAATGTCAAAATCTTGCCTTAAGTACGTCAGGAGCCATATTTTTTTTCCTTTGTTTATGGTTCTTAATATTTTGTGGGTTTTTTTGGTTTCTTCTAGGATTTGAAAAAGAGAAAATCCACAACAAATAATTGTTTCCTGATTATGCAGTGATTATACTTCCTGCTACTCTGCTCTTTACATCTATTTGCTTTTTTTATTTTCCAAGTTCTTTGTGATTCACTGTCTTTTCTACAGCACAGATGACAGCGGAGTAGTAAAAACTATGGACTGGCCCGCTAACTGGAACACAACTTTTGTTTAGGTTGGGATTTGCTGTCAGTTTGGCCTGTTCGTTTGGCCTGTTCATTTATCCTTGAGACATGCTTCTCTCACACAATCCCTTCTCAGTAGATACACTTTCTTTGGAGCTCAGTTAACAAGTGATGAGCAGCTGTCTTTTTCTTTTTCTTAGGAACTGGTGATGGTCCCCTTTCCCTCTGGACAGTGAGGTGACATCTCTTGTTCAGAACCACTGTGGTAAGATAAAGACTGCAGCAGAATATGCTGGGCAGACAAGAAGTGCTCAGACGCTTACCTGCCAGCAAGCTCCTGTTCTTCCCACAGCTTCACTTCAAGGAGCTACATACACATCCTTAGCTTGAAGCTGGCTGCTCATCCTCATGCTGCTCCTGGGCCCACTGCTGTACTACTGCAACCTTTTTCTCATGTGGGTCATTGCTAGTCTAGTAAAACAATCCTCATCCACAACTACTCCAGGCAGAATCATCTCAGGAAACCTTCTGGTGGTGAAAGTGTTTTCTTCTCTCTCTTTTTTTTTTTTTTTTTTAAGAAAAAAAATAAGCATAAAGCTTAAAAGCTCCTTCTTAAAAAAACCTAGAAATCATAAGAATTGAGAAAGAAAATATATACCTAGAGAGTTCAGATTCATAATATTCAGGAGTCTTTGCATATAGAACTTTATTTTAAATATATGTAAGAAAAGTATGTGCATATGTATATGTTTGCAAGAAAAATATCCCGCAAAATAAGTTGCAGAAGACTGAATATCCTTGACTGGATTTTTTCTTATTTTATTTAATACCATTGAGAGACCAATTTTACTGCTGATTTTTCACACCAACAGAACTTTATGGCTAAATAAGAAGAGCAACATAAATTATTATAAGATTGCACAAGAAAAGTTTGAATGGTGCACTCTGAACTTGCCAGATATTGCCAAGCTCTCATGATAAATATCTGTTTGACAGGTTATCCATCAAATTTGATTATATATGGAGGAGAATTGAATGGAGGTTCTTCAAGATACCACAACAGATTTTTTTCTATTCTTAAAATGATGCAAAATAAAAGAGAAATTCCAGAGTAATTTTTGAGTAAATAGTAGTCATTTTACTTTCAATGCGCTTTTATAAAATGAATCAACTTAGTATGCATAGGAAAATAGTCTGTCTTTGGCATTTTTTAATACCATGAAACTGCATAGGAAAATATATAAGACATTAGAGGTAACAGAGACTGGATAATCCAAACTTGAACATTTCTGAAGAAAACTGAACTAGAGAAGTGTAAATGAAATAGAAGGTATTAATCAATGTCTAAAAATCAGGCAAAATTTTTTGCTGAGGACTCTCAGTGAAATTTAGGGGCATACATTCATATAGAAAAAGAACCTTTAAAAAAGAATACAATTATTTTTGTCTTGTTTTCTCTCTCTTTGCTGAGAGAATTGCAGAGACAGTTTAGCAGGCCTCATAGGTATAGGACTGATAATAGATTAGTTAATGATAAAAACATATTTATTAAAATATGTATCAGGGCATTAGATAACAACCAAAAATATTAGCCAGCACTTCACTATGATTAATTCCACCTGTAATGATCCATGCTGGGGATTTTTGTGCCTTGCTCTGTGGAGCAGTCACTGACCAGAATCAAAGGCAAGATTCTGGATGTCCTGGGGTCTGGCTGGCATGTGCCAAAATGACAATTTACTGGCTCTGAGCACCGATGAGCGGGGAAGACCATGACGTGATGTGTAAAAAAAGAGCATGGCTAGAATATAGGTACCTAAAGTACAATCCAGTGTGCAGAACTGACAGAGTATTCTCATTTGATCCTGCTACCAGCTAAAAGCAGTGGCTCATTCAAGTGTACTTGAGAAATGCATTTAGAAAAAAATTGAGAGCCAAGGAATACATGAAGACCAGCTACATACTGAATGGGTTTAGAAGATTCCCATAAAATATTAACTCTCACATCCAACAGTTCAGCCTGACATGACACATAATCAGCACACTGTTCTCTCTTGCAGAAGCTAATCTGCTCACCTTTCTAGACCATGCTTAACAACGTATCCTCGTCAGTAGCTTGCTCTTGGCTCTGTTTTTTTCTCACTGCAGCTTTTCACACTCCTGAAAAACTGACCTGCTAAAGTAGCTTATTCCAGTAGGAAAAGTCTTTTTGTGAGTCCTACTATCATAAATTTAATGAAATAATTTTCACTCTATTTTGTAAAGATCTGACTTTTAGCCAATACATTCCTGGTCTAATCAGCTTTCACCTTCTGGGTCATCTGTGAAAAAATACTTAACATATACTTAAGTGCTAAAATGACCAAGCTGTTCTGCATAGAGGAAGTGACCGTATTGACAAAGGCAAAGAGTTTGAAGCAGGTAAGTAACTACACACTCTTTTGAGCACTGTTAATGCAGGAGTCTCTTTGTATTTACATCAGTCAATTCACAAAGTTTATTTAAAGGCTTGTGAAGCCAACTAAAAATAGATAAATAAAGCCTCCTGGCCAGATTTTTCAACCACAGCTTAGAGGATGGCAATTCCCAAGGGGTAACCTTAATCACATGACAGTGATGTACTGTATCATGTTCAGGTGTTGACTTATCTGTTTCTGAACCTGATGGATCAGATATTGGAGCTTGTTTATTAAGTTCAACTCCTTGTCTGTTTGATTCAGTAAAAGTTTTATCAGATTTAACATGCTATGTATTTATCAGGTGATATGTGTGTTTAATGTGCAATGCAATAGATAACGATAGTGCTGTGAGGGCAAGGAATCTGTCAGTGTTTCCATTATAAACCCCATTTACCAGGGTTTATCACTGAGCCACAGCTCACTGGTTGTCAGCTCAAATGCACTTTTTAAAATAAAATCATATTTATATTGGTTTGACTATTTTGTATTGAGAAAGCTGGTCTTAGGCATGCCTATTTTTTTAGAAGCTTTGCACTTAATACAGAAAAATGACTTCCAAAAGCAACCCAAAGTATTTTCTTGCACAATTTTATGCACAGAACTCACATTATCATTAATGGGTGTTATGTCTGTTCCTTATTTGATAGATCTACATCTCTACAACTTCACTGAGGGGCAACACAGCTCTTTTAGCTCAAACATAAATAAATTACATGCTTTTGAGATATTTCATGTTTCTGGAGTAATCTGAGACTTAAATAAAAAATAAAACAAATTAAAACTGTAAATGATAAATAAATAAATAATAATAATAAATAAATACTCTAAATTAGGTGAATAGATTCTTTCTGGCAAAATTTCTGCTAATGTAATGACAAGGTCTTTCTGCTTGGGAGTGGGCTGTCAGGAAATTACTACAGTGAACGAGAAGTGCTTGTGTCTGTTAGCCTGCATTCCT
>NW_009260269.1:2869639-2874854 GCF_000687185.1 Egretta garzetta | reverse complement strand
CCTGCATGATGTGTGACTGCTTGGGGCTGCTTTCCTCACCTTCCTCAAGAAGGTACTGTTCCCATGTACTTGAGCCCTGCTCGAGTAGAAAAACAGATTTCCGCAAGAAGCCGTTCTCTAGAGGAACTTCTGGCTAGCAGGTGTCAAAAGACACAAGAGCCTGCTGTGTGAGTCCACGTGAGACTGGTCAGTATACCCAGGCTCATGCAGTGGTTGGCAGCATCCTGGACTCACACCAGTGTAGGACTCAATAAGCTGTATTGATGAGGGCAAAATTTTATCCATAAGTCAATTATGGTTTTTATATATATATATTTATATAAGGGGATTATATAAGGGATATATAAGGGATTCAAAATATATGCATTGAAGGGATCCAAAGAACATATATAGATGCATGAAATGTTACCAACTGCAAGATGACAGTTCAGAATGTTCATAAACAACATTGCAGTGAACAGTCAGAATAGCTAAAATATACCAGTAGCAGAATAATGGGTTATTTGGTCACCATATCCATGGCTGAAGGTGCGGAACATCAGCCCCAGCAGCAGAATATAAGCACTGGCACCAATGAGTGCATTTCCTGCCCTGTGAAAAAGAGAGCATGACAGGTTTAATGTACAATATTCCCAAGCCTTATTGCATGAAATGTCAGCCTAAGCATAGCCATACCATTCACAGAATGGAAGGAAGGGTGAGGTTGTAGCCTAACTGCTACTTCTGAACTGCAGAATGTTTTTTAAAATAGATAAATAAATAGATAAAAACCTTAGTTCAGGCACCTGTCTTTCAAGCTTGGAAAAGAGATCTGGTGTTGTAGACCAGGTCTTTCCATATTTCAGGAGTGTTTAGAGTCTGAACTCCTTGCATCAACCAGACCTTTTGTATTTCACTTTATCTCAAATTCCCAGATGTAAAAGTCATTTTGCCATGAATCTTCCATTTATGATAAGTAGCAATGAGATTTTGAAGCTTGGCTAGGGTAATGCTGTAACCTTTACAGTGCAGGCTTGCATCACCATATTCACAAATCTGTGCACATTAGGTTGGAAAGAGTCAACTGACTTAGGTAGAGCTGTGGTTTCTACCACCTGCGTAGTGCCTCTGTGCCATGCTAACCTTGAATTTTTTGCTTACAAGAATATTGTGAGGAAGTAATTGGCAGGGTTTTGTTTGTTTTCCCCATTGCGAAAAGGAGATCTCTAAGTTCAAACAGATGGCAACATACTGTCTTCACTGAAGTGAGAATAGATCCTCATCAAACTGCCTTTTTTACAGACTAAGTTAAAAAATGTATGCCTTAACCTGCTTACTGACCTCTTCAGTACCTATTTGTGAAATGAGTTGCGCTTTTAAAGACCCATTTCTTTCCGTCAGATATAAATGGATGTTTTCCTTTCAACTTCAGTGAGACCAGGATTTAAACCTAAAAGACTTGTCCATATTCAGAAACAAAGCAAGTGTTATCCAGTGCAAGTCTTGTTCTAACAACTTTATCACAATACCATCCTTGCAAAATTTTTCTGTTTGGTTGTCCTTTGCCCAGTGTCATGTGACAGTTTATGTCTTTGTAAATCTTCCCATTGTAATACAGTAGCAACACTGGCATAGCATGAATTTCTGTACAAGGTTCATAGCAGTGGAGAGCCAGGCCATTTAAGTGAAAACTATTGCTGCATTTTAATGTGCTTTCACTAAATGGAGGGCTTTGCCACGACTTCCACGCTCTGATGAAAGTTCTTTTTTACAGTTAATGTCCGTGCCATTTCATACAATGTTATAAATATTTATTGTGAGTAAAACATCTCTTCAGCATTCTCAGCAAGTATTCACAAACAGCATCCATATGGTATTTTCAATATTTTATGTTAATATTTGAGTTAGTGTTATAATGTCAGCAGGAGCTCTGAGGCTGGTATGATGGAAATCTCACATGACAAATGTCAATGCTAATCTTACCCTGCTGATATGAAAAATGCCCCCAAAACAAACTGTAATACAGAAGCCATTTGAAAACAAAAATAAAATGGTAGAAGTCTTGAGTATTTAGATTGGAAACAGAAGCGCATACTCATGAATAATGCCATTTCAAAGGAAGGTAGAGTACCTTATGTCTGCATAGTCATCAGATGTCAGGAAAGAAAATAATAAATAAAAAATTCAGTTTCTGTTGCTGGCTTAACCAGCTATTAGTTGGAGCATTGTGGAAATATTTTTCATTAAATAGAGAATGTGACAGGAATGGAAATCAGAGTCCTTGCTCTGGAAAAAAAGAAAAAAATTCTTGATTTGAAATGTTGTCAGTGCAAAAGCATTGCGTACTTGGTGATAGGAAATATATTCTTTCAAAGAGGGGATTTTTTGGCTAAAAGCAGGAGGTAGCTGCTGTAGGTAATATATCACCCGCATGAAGTTTGGATGATAAGTGATCCCAACCAATCTCTGGAGTCCAGAGTTGGCAAGGCTGCCTTAGTGCTAAGCATGGCCAGGGGCCTCATCTGTCCTGGCACTGCAGCTTCTTCATGAGATTGCTTTGGATTCTGAAGTTCATCTTTGGTATAAATCAGATTGTGTCTGTGATGGAAAAAATAAAATCAGGCAGGACTTAAAAAAGGTACTTCTCTAGTGCTGACATCATCCACTTCAAAGAATAATTCCTGGTCCTGTGCCATATGGTGCAAATGAATTTGTCCCTCACTCATGAGGTCTAGCTCCCTCTGGAGCTGGCTGGCCACATCCACACAACATAATTTGAATGTGGTGGGTCCTATGATACAATTCATGACATTTTTGTGTAATTGTTATCTTCAAGTACCTGCAATAGTAGGAAGTCTATGTTGCAACTCACTGTAGTAGTGTACAGTATTGGTTGCATACCTTGTTATGGTCTATGTCAGAAGGATATTGATGAACTGCAGAGAACAGTGTGAGTTAAGCACGGTGTGATTTTATTAATACTGCTTAATGTAAAGAGTGTCTGGAATGACCTATATCCCCAGAACCACATCCAGATTTTGTTTTACAGGAGTAAATCCAGGACAGAAATATCTTACATATGTGTGGGCAAATAGCTAATTTGACCATGTAGACAAAACAGCACACAAACCCAACATGATTCACATCTTTGTTTTGGTTGCCTGGACAAGATACCAGTAATGTTTCCAAAACAAAATTTACAGAATTGAAAACTTTATATATGTATGGGCATATTTTACTCTCTTTACACACTGACAAGTTCAGATGAGGGAGAAAAAGAGTATCATCAGCCTTGTACTGGATAGAGGTGAACAAGAAACTAGTTGCTTCTTGATAATTTCCTCTTTGAAATAGGCACATCCTACAACACTGAATCTTATCATCCGAACTCTGGAAAAAGTAGTTCCACAGCTACACATTTCAGAGACACCACTTTCCAATGATGATAGTAACAATTTTTCTCTTCCTAGTGAAAGGCCATAGGCTTTCCACTTGACTCTGTATATATGATACGTTCCCCTTTTCTCAAGAAGATTTTTCTGTAACAGAACTGAACAAGGGATTCTGAGTGACTTTTTCCCTTCTCTGAGATACCCATCCTTCATAATAGCTAGATTAGTCTCAGTCAACCATGTACAAAAAAAACCAAAAAAATGAAATTCACTATAGCTATCCTTTGAGTAGGTCTTTACTTCAGAGTTAGCCCGCATTCTTTTTTAGCAATTACTCCTAGTTGCTGTCTTGTTTGCAAGAGGTCATTGCGACTCAAGTGCTACCTGACATGTCTAGGACTGGATTAGAGCCCATATGGTGTTCCAGTCAGATGAAACCCATATTACAATTAACCTCTACTACCCAGACTACAGTGAGGTCCCAGACTGAATTACTCAAGTGCAGATAGTCCTGCCATGATTTCTAGCACTAGATCAAGAAGAGGAAGACAGATACACGCTTTGACAGTGCATGGAGAAAATTCATAAAAGAATGGAGCTTGCTCAGTTTAAAAAAAACCAAGCACTTTCAATGATCTGAACAACACAGATCATGTATATGACTATACCCCAGTGAAACAGTACCTATAGGAGAGGCCACATACACAGTATGTCTAGATCCTTCTGATTTCCTAACCCCATCATTTTCTTGTTGACTATCTGGAGCCAACCTGCATGAGCATGCCTAGCATTTAATGAATACAGTGGGCACAGGAATGCCAAAATGTTCTGGCCATGCCTAGGTCCATTCTTGCAGGCTTATAAGGTAGAAAAATTTTTGAAGTGGTCTTGAGTAAAGCCTGGGTCTACTTGATAAATATCTTCATCTATATCTAGGCACTGAGACGGTTTTGCTGTGTGCCTGATGGCATTTTGACTAGGCTTTTGAAGTGATCATAGTTGTTGCATTTTGTAGTAAAAGCACACCTGGAGGTGTTATGGCTTACTTACATTCCTTTAAAATACATTTGCCTGCCTCCTCTAATGATCTAGGCATCAAGGTATTCAGTGTACTAAGACTTACCTGTGATGAATTGTTACATCTGTGTAAAACTATTTATCTCTTGATTCCCCAACCATATGCTTTTTGAAGGAAGAAGAGTACTTCAGCCGAAACCCAGTGATTAAACCTTTATATTTTAATTCTGAGATAGACATTTCTGTTTGTAGTGTTTGCAGGAATTGTCAGCCACTGTGCCTTCTGAGGCTCTGGAAGCACAGTGGAGAAGGCTGACTCCCAAATTACTGTATCCACTTGTGGCAAGATGGAAACTTTTGCTTTATTGTCTGCTTCTGGGACAAACAGAGGTTGTTGGATCATAGATCCTACAAAGTTCTGAGCTCAGCAGAGGCTGGGCAGTTTTGCTCCTCAAAGAGGAAAGATCTTTCTGATCTTGAAATTTTGCTGACCTCTGGCTGAGCTCAGAGCTTCCCTAAAGCTACTGCAATGCACTGGCACTGAAGGACCTGTTAGCTAGGAGCTGTACTCGGAGGCCATATAATAGAGTTCAGTTGTCTGCAAGTTTGTAAGTCGGTTAGACCTCATCATCCTTTGTTGAATTCTCAGTTTCCCGTAACTATCGGCTCCTGGCTGTTATCACAATATTCCTGTGAAACGCTCAAATTTCCTTGAATTCAGCCTGTAGGGCATCCTCTCCCTCTTTTAAAAGAAGTCTGTTACCTCTGTTAGCTTCTAGCTAGGATCCCCATTCCTACTGTGCTTGGACTCCCCCCTTCCCCCCCCC
>NW_009260269.1:2850037-2869315 GCF_000687185.1 Egretta garzetta | reverse complement strand
TCCCCCCCCCCCCCCCCCCCCCCCCCATTTCCTTTCCATTTTGAGTCCTGTGCATGTGGGTTCCTTATAGGGTGGTTGAGTCACACTGTTTCATTTTGCTGTCATGATATAGCATTGCAATTAGAAAGTACAAAAAATCCCAATGAAATGATGCAGGGTAGTGTCTCTGGTAATTGCTAAGCATTGATATTATATTTTCATATTTTTGGAAGACAGAAGATTAATTTGTGTGCTACAGTTTCAACTCAATAAAATTTTTTTGTACCCTTATCTCTTCTTGTCAAGAAGACAGTCTGTACTTGTAAAGACAACAATATATATTTCATTTACTCTGTTTGACATGGATCATAGTATGAATAATGTTGAACTTCATAAAAGTGAGGATGTAAGAGCTATTTGTTTATGAGGATCAGCATGTAGAAAAAAATAATGAATTATTTGTTAGGAACAACATTTGCTTGAGAGATATCCATTCAAAGTTCATATTTTTCCTGCAGGCTAAAAATTAAAAGGAAAGCCTTTCCTGACATTTTGCAGTTGAGAGTCACAGTTGTTTAGCTCCAGTTAAATGAAAATATCATAGAGAGCTTGAACTCATATAGTGTATCGAATAGGAGCTAATCCATTAGTGATAATGGATAGTGTATCCTGGAAACTAGATGTTTATCAGCTCTTTTATAAATGGTAATGAATTAAGCCTAATACCACCTCTGAGGTAGATAAGTATTATTAGCCCCTTTTTCTGGGTAGAGATTGAAAGGCTTGGAGAGGTGAAGTGATATGCCCAAGGCCACACTTGAAATAGCAGTAGAATTCAGCATTATTAACTCTGAGAACCTTTTAACAGCTACTTATTGCAAAAGCAGTATAAATGAACGAGTTTAGTTCTTGCATTTATGAAAAGTAGTATTTCTACTATGTAACTAACAAGGAACAGATATGTTATGCTTTCTTTTATCAAAATATAATAATAATATTAATATTAATAGTAGTAACAGAAAAGTAGTGGTTATAGACAGTCATGATGAGAATTTTATCTAAAATGTACCCCATTCAAGTAGAGATTCACGGAAAATTCCCACCAGAAATGACACTAAATCAAATGCAGAGGTTAACATTAATCTGACCTGATCCAGAATTAAATAGTTTGAGTGGTTTGTGAGCCAGCACAAATAAAGCAACATATTAATATAGGAATATAGATATAGTTTAATGGAAAATGTTAAAAAGAAAAGATCTGATTTTTTAAATTAATTTTTCGGGAGGGTGGAAAGGAACAAAGAAACTACCAGAATTCCCTAGTCATTGTCATTTTTTTTTTGTTGTGGGTAAGTGGTAATTGCTCTGAGGAGACAGAAGCAGTCATGAACTATAGAAAGAGAAGCACCCATTACAACTCTGTCCATTGTGCTGCAATTTGCATTAACACTGGAAGTATATTCAAGTCTGACACATTACCAATGTAAAAACATTCTATGGAATAGTCTTGGCATTTTTGCCAAATCTCCCCCTCGGTGACCAGGGAGGCATTTTTTTAACATTTTAAAGATTTTTATCCTTTTTCTGGCAATCTTTCTGGTACCATTTTAATGCTAAACAACATCATATTCAAGCTCAGCATTATCATTATCACAAATCAAAATTGCCATGCAGCTGGATTTCTAAGGTTTGATCCTTTGTTTTGTTGGATTTTTTTGTTTTGTTTTGGTTTGGTTTTTTAACTTTTTTTTAAATGTTAGCCTATGCAGGTGGAATATGAGTATGTTTTTCTATTTATCCAGATATCAGGGCATCAGATAGACTATGTGGAGCTTCTGGGACTCACTAGATGGCTTCCCTGTGTCCGTGTGAATTCCCAGCAGTGTCAATTTTACTGCTCAAGCAACATACAGTTAGTTCACACATACTAATTTCGAAACAGGCCAAAGGCACTGGATCCCTTATGTATGCAATGCAGGCACATGTATTTTTCTCCAGGGAATACTGGATGGATATAAGGTTGTACAGTCACTGCTTCCATATCTGGAATTTGCAGCTGGTATTGAGTTATTTAGTAGATAATTCAAGGCTTTGAACTTCGTTTGGTCATAACCTTGTAAGTGATTGTTCTCCTATGACAGTTGTCATAGAATAGTTTGTAAGACTCACCTGGCTGGGAAACAATAACTTTTCTGTTCTATAGGTTCGCTTTGTAATCAGTCAGGGGAGTTGGGGCAGTTAATCCGATATGAAACTAAATTAATCAATTTAGGATTTTGCAAGCTTGTTTTTGCAAGGGGCTCATTATTCTAAGAAGACTGCAAATAATTCCTTGTAGGCATTTGGGCTGAACAATGTTGACAGAAGGTTGGAAAAAACCTGAGATCCATAGAGAAGTACTGAGTTGAAATCTGTGTCTTGATTATTATGGTCTTGCCCTAATCATTATTTTTAAAACTACTTTCTTGAAAGAGTCTCTGCTTAGGAGAGGACCCATTTCAGAGGCACAGAATATAATCCTCTATATATAACCTTTTTGCCTACACTGCCTTTATGTTGTGGGATAAAATTGCCAGTGCATGATTCTTCTTATACATTAAGTGGCTTTGGTCTCATCTGAGCTGGCACTTCTGAGGTAGATGGAAGGGATAATTTTTTTTCCTTCAAAAGCTTCCATAAAACACCACAGTGTAATCAGTTGCTTTAGACTATTTCTTAAGTATAAGGAAACTCTGCAGGTTGGGGCATCTGTGGTATCTGTGATTAAAGATTAAACATATTAAATGTGAGTCATTATGCTTAGATTTTCTTAAATGCACATTGTTTAAATGTACATCCTCTTACTCTATAATCTGCAGAAAATTAATGGCAATATACTGTGAGATAAAGGCTCCCACACTAATTTTTATTTTGATGGTCAGTCATAGGTGAACTCTCCAACCATCCTATATGAAGATCAATAAATTCACATCACACTCTCATTAGCTCTATGTTAGTTATGGAGAAACTACTTTATGAATTGATCATGAAGATTTCATTTTAAACCCATGAAGTTATGCAACTGACTACGTAGTTAATCTAAATCCCAATCTTTATCTATTGTGCATGCATACCAGTAATGATCCAAAGGTTTTGCCACTTAAAACTGTCCATATCGCACTGAAAAACTGGACACTTTGCTATTAAAAAAATATGAACCTTATAATTTACAATCTGAAGAACTGTGTCATAAGGGGAAATAGATGACCCCCTGTCATCTTTATCCTATGCTATTCCATTCTAGTTAGTTGGAGGCCAGTAGCTAGTGGAGTTCCTCGGGGTTCAGTACTCATCCCGGTCTTTTTCAACTTATTCATCAATGACCTGGACAAGGGGACAGAGAGAATCCTGTGCAACATGCTGTTTTAGCAGGAGGGTTGGACTAGATGATCTCCCGAGGTCCCTTCCAACCTTTGTCATTCTGTGATTCTACAACTGTTATGTCATGTTATCAGCCTTTACTGATGGTACCCTCTTCTTCAAACTTGTGAAAATTTGACCAAAAAAGGCATAACCTCTTCATGTTGCATTTTCTTCTTTTTTTCTTTTCCCACTAAAATCTGCAACATATTAAAGCAGCAACCTTTTCACCATAGCCCAAAGGTTCTGAAGAATGTTCTATGGGACCTTTCCAAATGTTTATGACTCAGCTGGGGCTGGAGCTGTTAGAGTCACCTGTCACAGAAGTGGCACAGTATCTTCTTGTGTCATATAAATTTCCAGCTCTTTCATTTTTTTGCATACTGAATTATGCATCCAATGGTTATGGAAGCTGGAGAATCATGGCTTAAAGTTTCCTGAGTGCCATCAGCAGTTTGTCTAGGTATACTGGGATGCATATTTCTCTTATCCCTTCTGTTTTTCTGTATGGAGATAATAATGTTTGAAAGCCACATTAAATGGCCTTCCATCCTCTGCTTATCACATGTGCTGCCTAGGCCAGGTTCCCTTCATTGCTTAGATCAATATGCTATTGTTAGATGTCCCTTTCCATGGCCTACTGCCATGTGCCCTGTTCCTAGTAAATGTACACATATAGAAAGGAACATAATGGAGCATGGAGCCTCGATCTGGTCTTACCTTTTCTATTTGACACCATGAATACTCAGTGATTATGGGGATGATCCAAATGCTTTTTAGTATACTCTGTATGCAAATATGTTTGAGAAAAAGTCTTTGATCAGTGATCAACAATCAATGAATCAATGCTATGGATCTTCTCCAAAGCCAGCAAGTAGGACCACAGCAAGATTTTCTTTGAAGTTCAGCTCTGGAAACACGCACTCACACAGAGATGAAAAATTACAGATTCAAGAGTGCTGAAGTATACTTTTTTATATTGGGATTTCTCTTTTTGGAGTAGATTTTTCCATGTTCCTTCCATATCAGCTGCTTTGGTCCCCAACAGTTATTAATACTGACTTGAAAGCCAAATTGAGAGTTGTCCTTTCTTAAGTGGTTTGTAAAAACATCCTGCTTTGAGGAGCGCCTCTGTAGGTGAGGGGTTTTTTTGACACTACTAATCCTTCTACTTGCAGGATTGTAGAAACCTAAACTTGGCTACCTTTTACGTTTCCTGATTTCTACCTAGAAAGTAAAAATTCCTCTGTCCTTGAATAACTCTTTTGGAGAATCTGGAAGTGCTATTCTGTAGGAACTCTCTGTAAGGGCTCTAAATGTCTGTATTTGTAAAAAGAAAACATGAGTAAGAAAGAAATGTGTTTCACCTTAGGCAGCAGCTTTCTCCTAGAGTTTTATTACACATGCATATACATGTATTCATGGACAAAAACATTAAACGTTCTTCTCCTACAGTGAATAGTTATGCACTTGTGCACCATTGACTTGTCCCACTGACTCTGGGCTATACCTCTACCAAAAGAATGGAGTTTGGGCTCTCTGACAGATGGCAAAGAGCTCCAAGGCATGATGGTTTGTCCTGGACCCTAAAGTTTTGGAGGAAGAAGAGCATATCCTGCTCTATGCAGACATTCAGGTGCATCCGTAAGAAGCTTTTGGGGTAAATGGAAAAAAAAAAAAGCCACCACCCCCTTGCCCTATGCTCCACCCCAAGATCTTCCACCTTCCTTATCCACTTCTTTCATTTGACAGGCCTGGTGGATGGTGTGAGAATGTAAGTATGTTCCAAATATCTTCACAGTTCACAGGAAGTTTAAAGTTGTTTTGTACCTTTCACAATGCCACATTTCTCTAGGAGCTGGAAAGAAAGTTTAGACAAACTCCTTGAGCAGAGAGTCTCTGCCTAGCATGTATGCAATCCACACATCTAGGTCAGTGGTGACCCTCAGCTCTTCAAGCAGATTCTCCCTGGACTTCCCCCTATGACCCTGAGGTGGGTTTGATAGCTCTCCTGTCTTTCGGGCTCTGGAGTCCCTTCCATCTCTTCAAGTAGACTAATCTGAAACTTCTTTTTCAGATTTGGCAATGAAAAATCATATTTGCGACTCAGTAAGCAAATGTCTTTTTGCCTTTTTTCTTTTTTGCCATCATTTTTCATTGCCTGCTGAGATCTTGACGACAATCTGGGTATCTTTCCCTCCAGCTGCAGCCATCCTGTTGGTGCTTCCATTTGAATGACTCTCAAGTATACTGTGCCTGAGAGATATAGATAACTAGCCTTAGGCCATGCTACTGCTTTTGGCAGCAGTGCCAGCTTATGCAGATACTGTTTCCTGAACCTGAATTTGTAGTTTCCATTACTGCCTTTTCAACTGTGATGTTTGTGTGGTTGTGGGATGGACAAGACTGTGTGCTGAACCAGAGTTAATTATTATACAAAATGTTTCTTTTTAAAGCAGTGATGTTTAAAATTGCCCTTTTTTTTGCATATTTTTACAATCAGTTGTGTCATGTCTTTGAGGGATTGCAAAGGAAGAACAAAAGACCAAGAGAAGCGAGGGGCAAGACTGTTTATGAAAGGCCCACCACTGAAATATATGAAAATACTCTCCTAATGGCTACTAGCTTATTAAATATCAAGTATAATAAGAATACATTTACTAATGTCACTGATACAAAAACCCAAACAAATGTCATAACTTTCATATAGAAAAAGTAACATTCTTACCATTATATTCTTAGGTGGGACTGAAAGGATACTGAAAAGGAAATGGATGAGTGTATTAGGAGTGTGAAGTACTGGCATTAGAAGGCCTTATTTATTAATGGGTTCTTACAAGACCTGAAGAGTTTGTGAAGAATCCTGCTGCTACTCATTCTTCTGAACCTCTCTCTACATTTCACTAGCTGAAGTACTCTGAGCATCCAAAGGGATGTGTGCTTTATATAATGTATGCTAGAATTTGATGCATTTGAACAGTAACAAGAAAAGCATTTGATATACTTAGCAATAAACTATTTATAGCTCCAGGATGATCAGTATTTCTGAAGAAGTTTGTTTATATTCATGCAAATACAAAGTGGAAAAAAAAAAAAAAGTGGTACCAACCCTTGTTGTTTCTCCTTGTTTTAGTCAGTGTGCTTTTAAAGTCAGCTATGAAATACCATCTGCTTTGCTTGTATACCTCCAAATACAGGTAGCTGTGATCTGAATCTCTGTCAAAGTATTCAGTGCTACTTTACTAAGCTGTACACTTTGCTTTCAAGACAAATAAACAGTGTGAGGTGACATACACCCTCTTCCTTTATGTAACTTTTCATAAACATCACTTCCTTGCCATTAGATGAGAGTAAAACATCATGCTAATATAGACAAATAAATCACTAATTTGGGGAATACAGGACAACCAATTGTCACCTTGAATAGGCAATATAGAATCCACATTTAGTATGTCAGCATTCAAACAATCTTTTGAATTATCTTATTCTTAGGACTGAAATCTAGGTCAAGGAAGGGTCTAATTGGGATCCATGCACACTGCTATTTCTCTGGTAATGGATCAGAAGAATCCTTCAGTGACTTCACTTTAATCCATGAAGGGACTTGCATGGAACACCTGCTAGAAAGCTCTAAAACCTTAAGAACGATCTCTCCAGAAAAATGAGATGCTTCAGTCTTAGCAAAGAGCCTTATGAACACATATCACATTGCAGAATGACATTAAAATGTTCTTAAGTGGGAGAATATTCAGATTTGGATTTGAACTTCAGGGTTCAGACACATTTCTGATTTTACAATATGCCAAGTCACACAATATGCTGCTTTAGTTTCATAAGCCTATTGCCTCACTTAGTTAACATGATACACTTGCTTCTTGATGCAATGGCAACATAGAAAGTATTCATTATTTTAATGAATATTAACACTGGTATAACAAGGTTTCCTAAAAATGTATCAAATGAATTACTTAAGTAGAAAGCTAATACAGTCCCAAATAGTGGTTAACATCTTAAATAGTTATTAAATAGTTAAATCAAACAAAGAAATGTTAATAGTGTAAACTTCGGACTAATGAACAGAAAAAAATTGCATGTGATTATATCTCTTTAAGAATATCTCTACAACAGTCTAGTCAGTCAGTGGGTCTAGTTCTGCTTTGTGAGAGTCCACTCTCTAACGGCAGGAATTGCTCAGTTTATCCGAGAGGAGTATGCTTCTTTAGTTTTTTAGTTCATAATAACAGAGAGAGGATCAATGAACTGTTAGGTCTAACTATTAAATAGTAGGGAAGAGGAAACATCTCTTATGCATCGACCACGTCAATTCATCTGTTCCACTCTCTAATTTCTGTCACCTCAACACAAGAGTCTTTTACAGAAAGGATACTGAGGAATGAAAGAGAGCACAACTGCTTAAAAGATTTCATTGAATAGGTGTTTATAACTACACCAAAAAGTGGGGGGGAAAAGGCAATATGGAGACAAACTGAAAAAGTAAAAATACAGTGATAAAGTTAGGTGGCACTTTCTATGGTTTTCTATAATTTTGCCATAGCTGATTCTTTAAAGTATTCCTGTTGTTTGAAGAATGGATCACTGCAG
Source organism: Egretta garzetta (assembly GCF_000687185.1). Lineage (NCBI taxonomy): Eukaryota > Metazoa > Chordata > Aves > Pelecaniformes > Ardeidae > Egretta > Egretta garzetta. The sequence goes on along the minus strand of NW_009260269.1, from coordinate 2,861,335 downwards.
GGGGGTTGGACTAGATAACCTCTAAAGGTCCCTTCCAACCCAAAACATTCTATGATTCTATGATTCCATGATAAATAGGGAGGTTTTGTTATCTGCTGAGGTTGCATGGAATTTCACAACTGGAAGGTGCTCTCCTTTCTTCTGGGTTCTTGCTTGCCAACAGCAGCTGTCTACATTCACAAGCAGTGCTATGCAACAACAGCAGATCCTCAGAGCAAACCTGTGACAAACACGTTATATTTGTGTGTGTGTGCGCTGTTGCAGCCGGCTTTCTTTACCTGTCTGCGGCAACAACTCCCGTTCGAGGTGAGACGGCACGAGAGCCACACATCCACCGCCCCCAGGCTACTGAGACACAGACACCAATATGAGGATATCACAAATGGCATTTATTAACTCTCTTTCACTGCTTTTATATGCAAACTACTTCGTTCCTGCCTTTGCAGTTACATCATAAGCTCTATCACGGGGCGGTCAGTCCCTGTCCTTTCCATACATCGCGAGATCTTCCAGTCGCCAATCCCTACAGTGCGCACACGTGTTTGTTCCTGACTAACTCTAATCCAGTCCAATGGCCTTACCTCCTATTAGTGTTTCAGATAGATTCAAGGGTTTTAAGTGTTTCTTCACATTCCAAGACTTCTCCACAAAGCAAATTGAAGTGTGCTAAGTGGGGTAATAAGGAGATTTGCTGCAAAAGCACATTCTAAAGAGAACATTAAATTTTATGAACTAATTTAGCTAACTGCCAATACATCCAATGCCATCCCTACAGCCAAACGTCCCAATATCTAGTTTTACTAATAACTAGTTTTACCAGTACCACATGAAATGTAGATTTTGCAGCTCCCTCCCCACTCCACTGATATCGACATAAATTGTGATATTACTTAACAGGAACAAGATATCGACACCAGAGGTCTCATAGCTCTCTACTTTGGCTGTACATGTCAGTCCATCCATCCACTGAAAGTGATTATTGTATTAGTATCAAGCCATGAGAATCAAGCTACAGGACTGACAGCTTCATGGTCAGTTTGCAGGGATTTACCAGGTATGCTTTTCACGCTTACATGTCTTAGGATCATTCTCTTGTCCTTGAACTGTTTCTGGTGTCATAAATGACTGGACCTTGGCATCTACCTCACCATCGTGTACTGGAGATAAATATCTGCCATATCTGGATCTATTTGTCTGCCTTGTGGGTTATTACTGATCACTTTAAAGTTGTAAGAAGCAGTGGGAAAACACAGCAGCAATTTGTAGCTTCTGAAATAAATGAATGTTTTCCAGTTCATGGTTTTGAGCGTGGCTTAGAGCCAGGGTGCCTGCAATACATTACTGGTCAACATCAACCAAATCTTTATGCTTTCAGTGCAAAATAACATTACTGGACCCAGACACAGGATGGTTTCACATATTCTTCAGTATTGCCAAAAATGTGCTATAAAAGGTACCTGTGATATTGGACACAATCCTGCTCTCATTAAGTTCAAAGATATTTTTCACATGTGCAAAGAGAAAAGACATATCTTAGGTGTCATAGTAGTCTGTCCATTAAGTTATATTTAGCAAGGGCAATATCTGATTTTACAGCTGAGTCTTGGACTCAACTGAATTTTTTAGGTGCTAGCCATGCTGCAGCTTCTCTGCTTCTTAATTGCTTTGCAAGCCAGACCAGGTGCCTAAAATACTACTTTAATGAGGTGAAAATGTTTTTAACAAAAATGTCACCTAACAAAAAAAAAAAAAAAAAAGCCATTCTCATCATCTGTGACTAACAAATTGTTGAAGTTTTTAATCTTACACGAAGTGGTGAAATATCTTACTAAAATCTTTGTACTTATCATAGTATTATAGAGGGAAAGAATCAAACTCCCCTGTAAAGTAAAGGTGTGGGAGGAGAAAGACTGCACACTATATGTTTGTAAGAGTGAAATCTAGAGAGTGAACAGAATGAACAAACAGGGTTTTAAACCTTTTTCCACTTTCCTTAAACCACCCTGATGGTTATTTCAGATTATAGCACTATTGTAATCCAGCCAAGAGGAAAAAAGGAGAAAAAAAAGAAAAAAAGCATTTTCTTCTGAATGGTATTCTCCATGACCAATAATATCAGTGCCTGCAGTTTCCTTCAGTAATTTTTCTTTCTTCTGGTTTCCTTGTGTATGGAACATCAATTTCAGCTTGAAATTTTAAAGAGATGTGACTCATTCAGACAAAGACTTTTTTTTCCCATGGTCACTTAGACACAAGTACAGTAAGTGGATTTACTGTTTGTGTTGCTTGTCATTTTTTTTAGACAAGGAGTATGGACTATCTGTAGTTTAATAACTTGAAAGCCTGAAAATGAGTACCTGAAAATGTCATTGTAGTGTTCTCACAGAAACACTGAAAAGGACCTTTTAGGACAAAAATCGTTTGAAAATACATAATCCAGAATGTCAATGGTTCCATCTGATGCTCACTTGAAAACACTTTAATGGCTTTCTCTAAATAGTTCTGTTTCACTTGTCTTCCTTGCTTTTCTACTGCAGCTTTCTACTACAGCTGTGTGATTTTACTTAGGCACAGCCCTGCTCAATATAGTGATTAGCACCCTAAAGGAAAAAAGTGGCTGTCAAACATGCTAACAACTTCTACATCAATAAAGCAGAAACTTATTTAGTTATAAAAAGAAGTGCAGATTTTTCTGTGGATTTAAAATTAAAATTCTACATTTGTACTCATGGACTTACTTGTTATTTAGTTATAAAAAGAAGTGCAGATTTTTCTAAAATGTGGATTTAAAATTAAAATTCTACATTTGTATTCATGGACTTACTTACATAAAACCTGGTCATGCGTTTCCATCAGCATAGGGAACTACTGGATGCATAGCACCTTGGAAAAGCAGGTCACTGCTTAGCAGCCTAGACAATCCAGGGTGGGTAAGATTTAAGCATTTCTTTTTGAAAACCTTGTGTACAACTAAAAAAACAATAATAGGTGACAGGTAAATAGATAGGTGGAAGGGATATTAATATTAGCTTTTGGACTATTCTACTGTAGGACTATTACTTTTCTACTATATGGTCTCCAACAACACGAGGAAAATTCATGATTTCTGACAAAGAGAAGTGACAGGTTAGGTCACTTTACAGAATTTTAAACTTATCCCTCATTATTTTGAGATAAAAACAGCTTAGAATAAAAAGTGTAAGGGTCATAACATTCAGTCAAATACAAACAAAACCCAATCTGACTGATTTCTTCAGCTAATTAGTTATTAATGACTGCAAAATTGAATTGACTGTGGAGATGGCTTTGTTATGACCCAGAGTTGATTGTGATAATTTGTATTTCATTTCACCCTAATTTTGGTAGAATGTTTGAAAAAAATCCCCTTATTTTTCACTACTAACTTTGTTCTATGTTTCTATTTTACTTTAAGAATAATGATTCTAAAAAGTAAAGCCAAGTCTGCCCTCATATTCTAATGTAATGTTATTGAAAAGTATAAAATGTTAGTTGTCTCCCACATAACTGTCTTCTGCTTTTAGCTGACAATGACAAGAACAAAAGGTTGTGGTATGACGCATTCTTAGTTCTGAACCCTCACTTCCTGTATGAAAAAGTCAATAGGAAAAGATAGCACTTGGATTCTGAGTTGTCTGCAAGCTTCCTAATTAGTTCCAGGATTAATTTAAGATGTCAGTGAGAAATTTTAAAGCCTCACATAGTTTTCTTGCTAGAATCCAGCATGACATTTCAAGTTCACTGAGTCATTCTGTGAATTTAAAACTAGGCTGGCAAGGCAGGCACAATGGTTTTGGGTTTTGTGGCCATCTGTCCTTGACTGACTCTGTATGTCGTCCATAACTTGAAATTAAACACTCTTGTGAAACTATAACTTTATTTTCAGAGCATATTCATTATGATCACTTTATTTAGGGAAATAAATTTAACTATTTCTTTACAGTGTTCCCCATGGGAAAGCACTTGCATACATGCACACACGTATCTTTGTTTTTATATGTATTCCAATATCCACTCACAGTATTGCAGAGAAAAACAATAGTTTTGCTTTTCTTCACAATTTATAATTTTTCTTCCTCTGAATAAAAGTAATTTCCATTTATTTTAGCAAATGGGATCACACAAAAGTAGTCACACGAGTGGGCAGAGATAGCTGAAACCAGCATAAAAAGTAAGTTGTTGGAAAATGCTGAAAAGAATCATCACATCTGCAATTTATTAGGTAATTTTCCAGCTGCAGTATTAGCAAGGTGGTGTCAGCATTCATAGTACTGATTTTTTCTTGTGTTGGACTGTTCATTTGTAACATATTACTCATAGTTTTGAAGTTTTAGTTGTCATAGCTTGCTGTGCTGTACATCTGAAGTAAGGAAAAAACACAATGTAAACAAAACATGGGATATTCTATGATGCAGTCTTAAAATTTCATGCTATTAGCAATTTAACTATTTTTTTTCTCTTCCTGTAAAATATTACATAATTAAATTAGGAAACCATTTGTTCTTATACTTTCCATAATTTGTTTTCAGTGCCTTCAGACTGTGACTTTTCAAGGATTTCCACATTAACAGCATGAGTGATGTTTTCTTCCCAAAGCCACCTAACTACTACAGAGAAGTTTGACAGGAAAGCAATTGCTGAATTATTTCAGTTTTGCCCTTTATGAAAGAGCTAGGGAATGGAATAAACCTTGTTACAAAAGTAGTACCAGAAATAGTACTATCAATGTGCTTCACTTTGTAATTTGATTTGTAATAATCAGTGGGGGAGAGGGGATTTTCATACATCTTTTCATTCTTTCATCTGCATGCAAAAAAAAAAAAAAATCTTTTTTTTTTCTTATGTACATCCACAGTTACATTTTTATATTTACCGTCCCTGACATATTGACAATTTCCATTTTACTGAAGTGTTTGCTTCAGCTTGGCAATTAATCTGTTTCCTAAAACTTCTAGAACCAGTTCTTAAATCCATGAAAAAAATTGCATTTTAATTGTGAAGTCCCTGCCCTCTCTTTCTGCCACTAAAAGAATTTGTAAGAGGTTGTAGAAAATGAAGACAATATTTCTGATGGTTGACTTGTAAACCATATTTCCTGTTTGAGTTTGTGTAATAAGTGCATATGACCAATTTTTTAAAGGAATAGACATCACTGGTGTGCTGAAATCAACACCATCAGTCTCACCCATAATTCTCATTTGAATGTTACATATGATGGTGTTTATCAATAATTCCTGACAGAAGAGTAAATTTAGGCCTAGGTGGAAGTCTACTATTTACATTACACCAGGCTTCCTTGCTAAGGATACATCAGTTTGGATTAAGATAAGGGAAGTGGGGAGAATACAAAGCCACTGTCATTTCCATGAAACTAATTAAAAAGCTTATCCTTTAGAATTAAAGTTGTTGTGGATTCCTCTCTATAAAGCATTTTGTTATGAAGGCTTCCAGCAAGGCCATACCATCATGTCCACACAGTGCTGGTTCAGTGTTTCCATCTGGTGCTAGCTGTTCCTTTCTTTTGTCATATTGCAAATGGTTGGACTCAGATTCAGCTCATTTAATGTAAACTGAGGAACCCAAAAACCCTAATCACCCTCAGATTTCTCTGTAGTCAAAGGCAAACACCTTTAATGTGCAGTTCACTACTAAGTTGAACTAATTGCCCTCTGGAGGCATCTTCTGTCCCTCAATTCCCTACAGGGAGCTGGAGAAATGGAGAAATTAAGACACCTTCTGGAGATGGCTAAGATTAGGTGGGATGTACTGGTAAATGTGTCCTATCACTTCCTCTCTTCCTTTCCTTCCAACTTCTTTGTTTATTTAAATTTCATCTTGTGGTTTTCCAGGAATTGTTCTGGAGAATGGTAATACTACATGGAAAAAAAAAATTAATTATTTCAATGATAAAAACTTTCAGGTTCATGCCCTAGAAATCTTAGAACTAGATGAAAAATTTACTGAAAATCACAAAATTCTACAGCTTATAGTTAAAAAGCCTCATCTGAAGCATCTGGGACAGATCTTCAATTAAAATATATTAAAACAAATATGTTGCAGTGATCTGCACATGCCAAATAAAGATTTAGAAAAATTTCAAAAGAGAATGGAAGTACAATAATGACAACAGTCCTGTTAATTCTTTAACCATAAGTAATGTAAGTAAATATTATATCTGAATGTCTCCCTGTGCCTGTTCTGAAAATAATTCCTATCAATCTTGTAAGATCTAAACTTAACATTTTAATAAGATTGTGTATGGGGAAGTTCTTAGTCATCCATGCCCTTATTTTAAGCTGTAATTTTTATGCAAACTTGTTATTTAAAATTGTTACGAGCCACTGGGTTCCCTTAAAGAATTGTTAAAGATCAATAAGTCTCCTGTGGAGCATGTATTTTATTACTTCTAAAGACAACTTCTTTTTGTATAGTACTGTTTTGGTTTCAGGACTTGCATACATGAAGTATATAAAAATTGAAACCAGCCATTTTTCTAGTGCCATTTCCCCCCTTTTATGGGAAGCAACATAAAATGAAATCAAATGTATCATTAAGCAATAACATTAAAATGCCATCTACCACTAGGAGCATATGGATCGTAACTTGTTTCATCATAACTTTGTGCACTTGAACTTTGTCATTGGCTTCATAACTTTGTGAGCTTTGTTTAAGCTTTGTCATTGTTAATCTACCATAAATTAAAAATGTCCCATCTTGAATTTTTAATCGCCCTCAGCTGCTCTTATGAGCACAATTTTCTGGAGCTTCTTATACATATAAAGGAGCTGAGTTTATTCGACAAAGATTATCCCTTCTTTTACAAAAGCTTTCTAATTTTGTAGTTCTCCTGGGTAAATTTACAAAGGCCAGATTATGAAGGAACAAGATAGCAGTTTCAGGTGACAGCACATCATCCTTATGACTGGTAACTGTTGCAGTATATTTTATGTTTTTTAAGAGACCAATGGAGAGGAAAAAACCACAGAAATCCTTAGAAGAAAATAGGACATCACAACTAGGATTCGTCTTTCCTAAGACCCTATCTAAACATCAAATTAGAGACCAACTGAGAGACTCCTGTAGAGAAGTAGACAGCTTCAGAGGGGGAATCATTATTTCCTAAAGTAGGGAAAAGATGAAGTCAGATGAATAATTTATGATGATACCTATTTTTCTCTGTTGAGAAAGGAAAACCCTGATTAGCATGGTATGCTTTGGATGACAACTTCAGGGTCATAATATAACACTGTGTATCTAAATTTTTTACTGCCTTTAAGGTTAGGTGATCAACAAAAACCCCAAATACTTTTGAGGAACTTACTCTTCTGATGAAGATGTGGGGTTTTTGTAAGCAGGTAAAAACATGCTAGTATGTTTCCTGATCAAAATTATTCAAAAAATTATTTTATTAACAAGGCAGAACTAAGAATAATTTGTAAATCCAAGTATTTAATTATCAAATATCTTGGAACTTTGTGGTTGGTCACAGAAGTTACATGAACTTTTCTAATCGACCAATCTATCCAAAATACCAGTATTTTCATGCAATCATAGAAAACTCTCAAAACACATTTGTTTTTGCATGAAACAAATTTCTGAAAGCATTTCTGTGTACATTCAACAAATAGAATATAAATAAGTGCATGTATTCAGAAAAGCAAATATAACTACAACATGAAGAGACCAAGCTGAAGTCCATATTCTAACTTTGCACTTATTTTGCACATTGTTTTCCTTGGGTTTGTGGTTTTTTTTGGTTTGGTTTGGGTTGGGTTGGGTTTTTTTCTGTCTTAAGTGACTTCTGCTGGTAAGATCAATAGGTCAGAGAAACTTCATCAGTACACAGAGCAGTTATGAAAAACATTCTGTTTTCTGAACAGCTACCTCATGTCTTGCTTTACTTTGTTTGACCTTCATTTTAATGATTTAAGCATGGGTTCTTGTTACATATAACTGGTGTAGAACAGTTAAAAATTCTTCTGCTTGTTGATACATAATGAATGGCTGAGATTTGATGCATATATTGAGATAATATTTTTAAAAGGCTTGTAAACTCCTCCACAGCTTATAGTTATGAGAGGCATAAAAATCATACCTTCATATAGTTCCAGTCTGTGTGTGATTCAAATAGATTTATTTATGTGTTCAAGGGCAGTATATTATAGACTTTTTGTTGAACTTGAGGGGACCAAAAGACCAAGCAATCAATAAAGACTGATTAATAGGAGTGACAGCAATCTAGACAAAGATAATCCTCTGAAATCCTTTTAGGCTTTTAAGATATATGGAAGCAGCTCTGCAAGCAAAATTGTGATCTTCACCTTTTCGTTCTCTTTCCTTCTGTAGAGTCGTACTGCATTAGTTCATAGCTTTATGACCTGACTTGTTCAAATCCCTGATTAGAGTTTTAATTTATCAATAGAATCATAGAATACTTTGGTTTGAAAGAGACCTTTAGAAGTCATCAACTCCAACCCCCCAGCAGTGAGCAGGACATCTTTAACCAGATCAGGTTGCTCAGAGCCCCATCCAACCTGGCCTTGAATGTTTCCAGGGATGGGGCCTCCACTACCTCTCTGGGCAACCTGTTCCAGTGTTTCACCACCCTCACTGTAAAAAATTTCTTCCTTATAGCCAGTCTAAATCAATCCTCCTTTAGTTCAAAACCATTACCCCTTGTGCTGTCTCAGCAGGCCTTGCTAAAAAGATTGTCCCCATCTTTCCTATAGGCTCCTTTTAAGTACTTTAAGGCCTCAATAAGGTCTCCCCACAGCCTTCTCTTTGCCAGGCTGAACATCACCAATTCTCTCAGCCTGTCCTCTTAAGAGAGGTGCTCCAGACCCCAGATAATTTTTTAGCCCTCCCCTGGACCTGCTCCAACAGGTCCATGTCCTTCTTGTGCTGAGGACCCCAGAACTGGACACAGTACTCCAGGTGAGGTCTCACCAGAGCAGAGTAGAGGGGCAGAATCACCTCCCTCAACCTGCTGTCTGTGCTTCTTTTGATGCAGCCCAAGAGATGGCTGGCCTTCTGGGATGCAAGTGTACATTGCCGGCTCATGTCCAGCTTTTCATCCATCAGTACCCCTAAGTCCCTCTCGGCAGTGCTGCTTTCAAGCCCTTCATCCCCCAGCCTGTATTGATACCGGGGGTTACCCCGACCCAGGTGCAGGATCTTGTGCGCTTGGCCTTGTTGAACCTCATGGGGTTCACACTTGCCCACATCTCCAGCCTGTCCAGGACTCTTTGGATGACATCCTGTTCTTTTGATGTGTCAGCTGTGTCAACAGCTGATGTCATCTGCAAACTTGTTGAGGGTGCACTCAATCTCATTGCCTATATCATTGATGAAAATATCAAACATTGCTGATTTCAGTAAGGAACCCCAATAATAATGATAAGTTTAAGAAATTTATATATATTATGCATGATATATATACATATATAGTTCTGCTAACCTCTGCCTTTAAGTTGCAAAGTTTTTTAAACTTGCATTTTGAAAACTGAGCAGCAGGGTGTTTCTGAGAACAACAAAAGAAGGAAGAGAGATTCATTAACTGAAAATAAGGCATGGAGCTTAAAATGAGTGTCAGCTGTAGTTCTGTTGGATTTAGTTTTATGTTTTTAAAACTTGTTATACCCTACATGAATGATATGCAATAAGAAAAGAAATTGAGAACATCTTATATTTCATCATTTTTCAGAAGTCTTCAGAATTTATTACAAAATGTCAAGTTGTAAGATCTTGCATTCAACTTTCTACGTTGGTGGCACTGCCCACTTGTCTGCTGCTGAAGTCTGAGCTGATACTTTTTTCTTGCCAGACATACAGGTTTGTTTATAGTAACAGCAAGAAAGAGAAAGGACACAATGAACTTATTTTGCCTGGCTCCATGCTATAGTCATATAGCTTGATTGGAGTTTTCTATCTAAAGTCTGATTTTCCTGTAACTTAAAAATTGCTTTTTGAACAATGCAGAGCATGTTGTTTCTTAATTATGCACCCAGGGAGTGAAAAAATTCAAAAGAGGACTGAAGTTTTGAAGAAAGAGCATTTTTATTTTTGACCTCTAGCATAAAAAGAAGCTTTTTTTTTAAAAAGGTTGCATTATTTACCAGAGCTGCAGGGCATCAGTAACTAATAGATCAACAAATTATTCAACATTTGATCATCTATTTCTTTGGCAGAACTTTTCATCTGTCTCTGCTGTATTAATGGCAGTGTTTTTGAAATAGTGTATTTGCAATGGCTATCGAAGCCAAGTGAAACCTTCTTGTTCTCTTGTCTTTTGGTTCAGCTTCAGTATTTTCAATGTACAGCAAGGCATTTTCTCAGAGCTAATGATATCTTACTGTAAATATGTCCATCTCTGTCTTCCTGGGAGCTGGAAATATTTTTTGACTAGAAGCATTTACTATCAGAGGGACAATTGGGTAGCTAACTTGTCGCAGTGAGAATTACTTTTCCCATTCTGTTGTAATTAGTATTTCAGTGTTGTAACACAATAAAAAAATGGTTTCTGCCTCCTTGAGGAGAGGATCATTTACTGGGATTCATTAATGGTATACAATAAGGACAGACAAATATTTTGCTCCTTGGTCTTGAATATGAACTTTTGCAGTGCATTCTCAGAAAAGTCTGTTAGGCACAGACCAGTTTTTGGAAGACTGGGGTCTTCTGGAGTGGTGGACAAGGCTCATAGTGAAGCAGTTTGGCCTTTCCTAGGAGGTTCCCAAAGGGAGAAACCAGTGAGTAACCCTCATCAGGGGTACAATCAAGGGACGTCCCCATGTACAACAGTCAGGGGAGTACAACCCATTCTGAAAACAGGCACATATGAAGGTATTCAGACTTCTGAGATAGTTTTGTCTGTGGTGTGTGTGTATTCTGCACTCAGATGTGAACTTCTTTGAGGATCTTAAGAAACTTTAAAGACACTGTCTTCTGCCAGTCTGTTATACGGGGGTACTCCAAGTGCTTGCACATGAAGTAGAAGAAATATGGGCCATTCTAGTGGATGGCAATTATCAGGCACATTTGAGCTCTCCATCAGAAACACAGATTTTAAAATGTTTTATACAGGCAAGTATCCATTTCCTTCTATTATAAGTGTACTCCTATAGCTAGATGGATGTTACATTTTTAGTAGATATTTTATCTACTGAAAAATGCAGCTTTGCAGACACTACATATATTTGCAAATTGAGGTCAATTCTGGGAAGGTATTGCCAAACAGAAAGAAAGGGTTTGCATTTTCAGTTGGGAATTACCTTTTTCAGG
>NW_009260269.1:2818013-2849734 GCF_000687185.1 Egretta garzetta | reverse complement strand
GCTGCTCTTATGAGCACAATTTTCTGGAGCTTCTTATACATATAAAGGAGCTGAGTTTATTCGACAAAGATTATCCCTTCTTTTACAAAAGCTTTCTAATTTTGTAGTTCTCCTGGGTAAATTTACAAAGGCCAGATTATGAAGGAACAAGATAGCAGTTTCAGGTGACAGCACATCATCCTTATGACTGGTAACTGTTGCAGTATATTTTATGTTTTTTAAGAGACCAATGGAGAGGAAAAAACCACAGAAATCCTTAGAAGAAAATAGGACATCACAACTAGGATTCGTCTTTCCTAAGACCCTATCTAAACATCAAATTAGAGACCAACTGAGAGACTCCTGTAGAGAAGTAGACAGCTTCAGAGGGGGAATCATTATTTCCTAAAGTAGGGAAAAGATGAAGTCAGATGAATAATTTATGATGATACCTATTTTTCTCTGTTGAGAAAGGAAAACCCTGATTAGCATGGTATGCTTTGGATGACAACTTCAGGGTCATAATATAACACTGTGTATCTAAATTTTTTACTGCCTTTAAGGTTAGGTGATCAACAAAAACCCCAAATACTTTTGAGGAACTTACTCTTCTGATGAAGATGTGGGGTTTTTGTAAGCAGGTAAAAACATGCTAGTATGTTTCCTGATCAAAATTATTCAAAAAATTATTTTATTAACAAGGCAGAACTAAGAATAATTTGTAAATCCAAGTATTTAATTATCAAATATCTTGGAACTTTGTGGTTGGTCACAGAAGTTACATGAACTTTTCTAATCGACCAATCTATCCAAAATACCAGTATTTTCATGCAATCATAGAAAACTCTCAAAACACATTTGTTTTTGCATGAAACAAATTTCTGAAAGCATTTCTGTGTACATTCAACAAATAGAATATAAATAAGTGCATGTATTCAGAAAAGCAAATATAACTACAACATGAAGAGACCAAGCTGAAGTCCATATTCTAACTTTGCACTTATTTTGCACATTGTTTTCCTTGGGTTTGTGGTTTTTTTTGGTTTGGTTTGGGTTGGGTTGGGTTTTTTTCTGTCTTAAGTGACTTCTGCTGGTAAGATCAATAGGTCAGAGAAACTTCATCAGTACACAGAGCAGTTATGAAAAACATTCTGTTTTCTGAACAGCTACCTCATGTCTTGCTTTACTTTGTTTGACCTTCATTTTAATGATTTAAGCATGGGTTCTTGTTACATATAACTGGTGTAGAACAGTTAAAAATTCTTCTGCTTGTTGATACATAATGAATGGCTGAGATTTGATGCATATATTGAGATAATATTTTTAAAAGGCTTGTAAACTCCTCCACAGCTTATAGTTATGAGAGGCATAAAAATCATACCTTCATATAGTTCCAGTCTGTGTGTGATTCAAATAGATTTATTTATGTGTTCAAGGGCAGTATATTATAGACTTTTTGTTGAACTTGAGGGGACCAAAAGACCAAGCAATCAATAAAGACTGATTAATAGGAGTGACAGCAATCTAGACAAAGATAATCCTCTGAAATCCTTTTAGGCTTTTAAGATATATGGAAGCAGCTCTGCAAGCAAAATTGTGATCTTCACCTTTTCGTTCTCTTTCCTTCTGTAGAGTCGTACTGCATTAGTTCATAGCTTTATGACCTGACTTGTTCAAATCCCTGATTAGAGTTTTAATTTATCAATAGAATCATAGAATACTTTGGTTTGAAAGAGACCCTTAGAAGTCATCAACTCCAACCCCCCAGCAGTGAACAGGGACTTTAACCTGATCAGGTTGCTCAGAGCCCCATCCAACCTGGCCTTGAATGTTTCCAGGGATGGGGCCTCCACTACCTCTCTGGGCAACCTGTTCCAGTGTTTCACCACCCTCACTGTAAAAAATTTCTTCCTTATAGCCAGTCTAAATCAATCCTCCTTTAGTTCAAAACCATTACCCCTTGTGCTGTCTCAGCAGGCCTTGCTAAAAAGATTGTCCCCATCTTTCCTATAGGCTCCTTTTAAGTACTTTAAGGCCTCAATAAGGTCTCCCCACAGCCTTCTCTTTGCCAGGCTGAACATCACCAATTCTCTCAGCCTGTCCTCTTAAGAGAGGTGCTCCAGACCCCAGATAATTTTTTAGCCCTCCCCTGGACCTGCTCCAACAGGTCCATGTCCTTCTTGTGCTGAGGACCCCAGAACTGGACACAGTACTCCAGGTGAGGTCTCACCAGAGCAGAGTAGAGGGGCAGAATCACCTCCCTCAACCTGCTGTCTGTGCTTCTTTTGATGCAGCCCAAGAGATGGCTGGCCTTCTGGGATGCAAGTGTACATTGCCGGCTCATGTCCAGCTTTTCATCCATCAGTACCCCTAAGTCCCTCTCGGCAGTGCTGCTTTCAAGCCCTTCATCCCCCAGCCTGTATTGATACCGGGGGTTACCCCGACCCAGGTGCAGGATCTTGTGCGCTTGGCCTTGTTGAACCTCATGGGGTTCACACTTGCCCACATCTCCAGCCTGTCCAGGACTCTTTGGATGACATCCTGTTCTTTTGATGTGTCAGCTGTGTCAACAGCTGATGTCATCTGCAAACTTGTTGAGGGTGCACTCAATCTCATTGCCTATATCATTGATGAAAATATCAAACATTGCTGATTTCAGTAAGGAACCCCAATAATAATGATAAGTTTAAGAAATTTATATATATTATGCATGATATATATACATATATAGTTCTGCTAACCTCTGCCTTTAAGTTGCAAAGTTTTTTAAACTTGCATTTTGAAAACTGAGCAGCAGGGTGTTTCTGAGAACAACAAAAGAAGGAAGAGAGATGCATTAACTGAAAATAAGGCATGGAGCTTAAAATGAGTGTCAGCTGTAGTTCTGTTGGATTTAGTTTTATGTTTTTAAAACTTGTTATACCCTACATGAATGATATGCAATAAGAAAAGAAATTGAGAACATCTTATATTTCATCATTTTTCAGAAGTCTTCAGAATTTATTACAAAATGTCAAGTTGTAAGATCTTGCATTCAACTTTCTACGTTGGTGGCACTGCCCACTTGTATGCTGCTGAAGTCTGAGCTGATACTTTTTTCTTGCCAGACATACAGGTTTGTTTATAGTAACAGCAAGAAAGAGAAAGGACACAATGAACTTATTTTGCCTGGCTCCATGCTATAGTCATATAGCTTGATTGGAGTTTTCTATCTAAAGTCTGATTTTCCTGTAACTTAAAAATTGCTTTTTGAACAATGCAGAGCATGTTGTTTCTTAATTATGCACCCAGGGAGTGAAAAAATTCAAAAGAGGACTGAAGTTTTGAAGAAAGAGCATTTTTATTTTTGACCTCTAGCATAAAAAGAAGCTTTTTTTTTAAAAAGGTTGCATTATTTACCAGAGCTGCAGGGCATCAGTAACTAATAGATCAACAAATTATTCAACATTTGATCATCTATTTCTTTGGCAGAACTTTTCATCTGTCTCTGCTGTATTAATGGCAGTGTTTTTGAAATAGTGTATTTGCAATGGCTATTGAAGCCAAGTGAAACCTTCTTGTTCTCTTGTCTTTTGGTTCAGCTTCAGTATTTTCAATGTACAGCAAGGCATTTTCTCAGAGCTAATGATATCTTACTGTAAATATGTCCATCTCTGTCTTCCTGGGAGCTGGAAATATTTTTTGACTAGAAGCATTTACTATCAGAGGGACAATTGGGTAGCTAACTTGTCGCAGTGAGAATTACTTTTCCCATTCTGTTGTAATTAGTATTTCAGTGTTGTAACACAATAAAAAAATGGTTTCTGCCTCCTTGAGGAGAGGATCGTTTACTGGGATTCATTAATGGTATACAATAAGGACAGACAAATATTTTGCTCCTTGGTCTTGAATATGAACTTTTGCAGTGCATTCTCAGAAAAGTCTGTTAGGCACAGACCAGTTTTTGGAAGACTGGGGTCTTCTGGAGTGGTGGACAAGGCTCATAGTGAAGCAGTTTGGCCTTTCCTAGGAGGTTCCCAAAGGGAGAAACCAGTGAGTAACCCTCATCAGGGGTACAATCAAGGGACGTCCCCATGTACAACAGTCAGGGGAGTACAACCCATTCTGAAAACAGGCACATATGAAGGTATTCAGACTTCTGAGATAGTTTTGTCTGTGGTGTGTGTGTATTCTGCACTCAGATGTGAACTTCTTTGAGGATCTTAAGAAACTTTAAAGACACTGTCTTCTGCCAGTCTGTTATACGGGGGTACTCCAAGTGCTTGCACATGAAGTAGAAGAAATATGGGCCATTCTAGTGGATGGCAATTATCAGGCACATTTGAGCTCTCCATCAGAAACACAGATTTTAAAATGTTTTATACAGGCAAGTATCCATTTCCTTCTATTATAAGTGTACTCCTATAGCTAGATGGATGTTACATTTTTAGTAGATATTTTATCTACTGAAAAATGCAGCTTTGCAGACACTACATATATTTGCAAATTGAGGTCAATTCTGGGAAGGTATTGCCAAACAGAAAGAAAGGGTTTGCATTTTCAGTTGGGAATTACCTTTTTCAGGGTGATGTTTTCACAGAATCATGGAATGGTTGAGGTTGGAAAGGATATCTGGAGGTCATCTGGTCCCTGTGCAAACAGGGCCACATAGAGCAGGTTGCTCAGGGCCATGTCCAGACAGCTTCTGAGTATCTCCATGGATGGAGACTCCACAACCTTCCTGGAAAACCTGTGCCAGTGCCCAGTCACCTTCACAGTAAAAGGGTGTTTCCTGTTGTTCGGAGGGAACCTCCTGTATTTCACTTTGTGCTCATTGCCCCTGCTCCTGTTACCAGGCACCATTGACAAGAGCCTGGTTCCCTCCTTTCTGCATCCTTCCTTCAGGTATTCATGTACACTGAGATCCCCATGAGCCTTCCCATCTCCAGGCTGAACAGTCCCAGCTCTCTCAGCCTTTCCTCAAAGGCGACATGTTCAAGTCCCTTCATCATCTTCCTGGCCCTTTACTGGACTCTCTCCAGTAGCTCCATATCTCTCCTGTACTGAGGAGCACAGAACTGGACACAGTGTGGCCTCACTGGCATGGAGTAAAGGGGCAGGATCACCTCACTTGTCTTGCTGGCAACACTCCGCCTCATGCAGCCCAGGATACCATTAGCCTTGTTTGTGGCAAGGGCGCATTTTGCTGGCTCATACTCAACCAGGTGTCCACCAGGACCCCGAGGTCCTTTTCTGCAAAGCTGCTTTCCTGCTGGTCAGTCCACAGCATATACTGGTACCTGGGGTTGTTGCCCCTCAGGTGTGGGACTTTGCATTGCCCCTTGTTGAACTAAAATTTTTATTCTGAAAAGTATAACTTTAAAGCAAGTATTTAAAGCTCATAAAGAAAAGGAAAGCAAACACTTCATTTGGCTTTATTTGACCTCACAAAATTTTTGTCAGTTTATTCACTGTGCCAAAAAAATTGAAAAAAATCCTTCGGGACTCATCTAGGTTTTTTTTCTTTTTGCACCCTCCTTTCCTCTCTGATTTTTAGATATACCTATAACAATTCAAATATCAGAAAATGATACAGCAATTTTAGAACATAAGACAGCAATTTTATTGTCTTGCTAGTAGAGACCTTTGAGAAAAATTATTTGTTCTAGGTTTAAGCAGCCTAACCTCACAGTAGCATATAATTTTCCATAAACTTGATGAAGAGAACAACTAATCTCACATGATTATGCTTAACTAGAGAGCTGCCAGCCATGGTACCACCTGCAGCCTACATGTGATCAACACATTTTATTTAGAAATATCCTCCATATATTTGTTCCTTACAACTTCATTTAGGAGTGGATATCATATTGCTGGTATGAAGCTTGGATTCTAAGCGCAGGTATAAAGCAAACTTATATTATATGGAGATATCTTCTTCCATTTTTATACAATGGTGTTTGCCAAATCTGCTACAGCAAAATTCCAACAAAAAGAATAATCATGGAGATGACGGGGGGTAGTGCCTCAAATGAAAGGTAAACAAGAAGTCTAACAGTAACTACATCAAATAAAAAGAACTAAGGACTGAAAGATTGTCAGGGATTTTGCTAAAATTAGAAATTTTATCATCAGACAAAACATGGAATAATTTTTCTCCCAGTTCTGATTTACAGCAAAGATTTTGTTAATTCTAATAGTCTAGCAAATTTCTGCATATGTATAGTAATAAAATGGTTGTGATAAACTAAGACAAAAATGTTCAGAATTCTGAAGATTGTTTATCTCTTTATGAAATGTGACATTTTCTTTTTGAATATTTGGTATGTAAGAGGAGGAAATTACTTGAATCCCTGCCCATATTAGCTTTTATGTATTTCAATACTATTATTATAACATTTGTTTCTTTACCAGCAAGGGAAGTTATTTGTTAAAGAGCTTGTCACCTCTGAACAAATCAAATATCTAGTGACAATTGGGTTTGTGCTCTGAGTTCAAAATTATCAAATAAAACAAAGGGCTGAAAATTAGATCATTTCTCTGCATAGAAAGCAGACTACTTTTTATTGTATATAATGCATTAATTTTAAGGACAAAGTTACTGCACTTTGATCTCTGAAACACATTTATTCTTACTTGTGTTTTATAATGTCTGCATGAAGAAGAACTCCTTTCTTATTTGAAGAAATTAGCTTTGCTTAATAAAGTAGCTATATGTGAGGACAGGAGCTGAGCAGTGTTTGGGCTTTCATTAAACAATGAATTAACCAGGATTGAACATGTATCAGTTTTGTAGTCTCAGGGATAGTTTTCATGGTGATAGTTTCATGAGGTTCCTGTCTAATATAAATAAATATTGCTTGACCTTTCCTACTAATGATGCAGGAATATACAATGAATGGCACTATAAAACAGCCAGCATTTTAAAGCTACACAGGGATCTCTATTCATGTTTAAAATGATGGGCTCTTTTCCTCTTCCTTTGAAGATTATAAGTTGGGAGTGGCTTAAATAAATCATTCAAGCTGCATTACTGTAACATGAATGCAAGTCAGCTGACCATAATGGAAGACTGTATGAATAACTAATTGGGTGTCTGCAGTTCAACTTTATCATGACCTCAGAAAAATTATGAGCTAAAACTCATGTTTGTCTGGGGAAGAGGTCTCTCTGAACTCAAAATCTGGAATTAATGTTTGATTCAAAATGTTGCTTTTGACCTGGAAGCTAAAAAATGGTATGGTGTCATTGTAAAAGGAAAGTGTAGTTTTACCAATCTGTTAATAGAAAGCAAAGCCACAAGCTATTTTACATAATAGCTCAAGAATTAGCATTTTCACTGGAAATCTTGTTGCATTTAATTTTAGGCATTATAATTTCCTTGATCATTTGATCAAGTTTAAATAACATGAAATGGCTCTAATAAGACCCAAAAGACATTATACAGGGGGACAGAAGACCACTGTTACAGTTTCTCTTTCAGTTAATGTTTTATTTCTGATACCACAAGGAAAAACTGATTATACACAAAGAATAAAAACCCTTGCATGACCTGCTGATATAAGTTTAATTTTCTTGGCTGTTTATCCTGGACCTCTTAGTCTTTATGCCTTCAAAGGTCATTATACTTGAAGGGAGAATTTAAAGCTAGTGCAGTCAAGAAATAAATTGAATTTAGATATCCCATATTCTGAGTGAATAACCACAGTGCCATGGACAAAACTGGAATATTAACTCCTCCTGAGGAAACACTCCTATAATATTGACATAAAACTTAGCTTTTAATCTAGAATATTCAGAAAATTTTGATTGAATTTTGAAATACATCTAGACAAGAAAAATGTTACTATGTATAAGATGTTTTATTTCCCAAATAAATATGTTTGGCTTTAGTTTAATCTGTTCCAGCTGAAATTAAAATCAGGGTCTATATTATAAAATTTTAACATTTTTAGCATAAATTTAGTTAATAGTATTTTCTATAAGCCCAATCTTTAATTTTTGAATCTTCTGTACTGAACCCATTGTTAGATATGGAAGTGGTTTGTGTTTTGTTTGTTTTTTTAAAATAGGTTATATGATGGATCAATCTTTTAAGATTCTCTTCTTTCATTCATTCTGGTCTCAAAGTTATGGACAGACTTCTCTGGTTTTGTATTTCATAGAATCATAGAATCGTTTAGGTTGGAAAAGACCTTTAAGATCATCAAGTCCAACTGTTAACCTAACCCTGCCATCCCACCACTAAACCATGTCCCTAAGCACCTCATTTACCCATCTTTTAAATGCCTCCAAGGATGAGGACTCAACCACATTTAATGAGACTAATTTAATGACTTGAGCATCTTTACTTCCTTTCTGCCATCATACATAAGATACATGCAGATTTCCCTTCTGCATCTTTTACTCTTTCTGATTCCAGGAGTTTGACATTTATTAATATTCATATTCTTTATCACACAATTGTCTTCAGACCTCTGATCAGTATTTAGGATTTTACTTTAGGAATCACTTGTGATTCCTGCAACTCAATTGTTTTCATTAGTATAACCCTGGAAATGCTATAACTTTTGAAAACAACCTTCATAATATTTTTGCTGTTATACTTTAAATAATTTCTGAATTTAATCATAGAAGGTAACTTTAGAAATGTCATACAGAATTATATAGAGAAAATAAATAAAATAAATGATTCTTTACGATAACTCTGGGAACACAGGCTTTTTCTAAAGCATTACATTGCGGAAAAATAAATATACAAGTAAAACAATAGTGACAGAAATTCCTCCACATTTTCCTTTCCTATTATTTTTCACAGACTT
Organism: Egretta garzetta; assembly: GCF_000687185.1. Lineage (NCBI taxonomy): Eukaryota > Metazoa > Chordata > Aves > Pelecaniformes > Ardeidae > Egretta > Egretta garzetta. Next base: position 2,840,954 of record NW_009260269.1, on the reverse strand, counting down.
AAGTGCATATCACTGGAGTATTTTTACCCTATTTATAGATGGAAACCACATAAAGATGTAGAGACTTTCTAAGTATTTAATCTCAGGTTAAAGACTTCTTTGCGGGGAGTATTTGATCTAGGAAAGAGATACTAACAGCTCTTCCTTTACCTTCATATAATGAGTTATTCTACTGGAAAAATGACTTCTAAATTGGCATTGTGTGCAACCAGAGTACACTTCCATTTTCTGTAGGCAATGTCTTCTATAAGAACAAGACTGACAATCCCCTCAGGTATTCCCTGAAAACCACATCAAAATGTTGGAACAGAAGTGTTTTAGTGCAGTTTGAATCAGATTGTTAGTACTTCCTATAGATGCCAGTCTGTTAGGTTAAGAACAACTGAAACAAGTTATGGTTTACTGCAATTATGTTGTGGTACCATTTTGTCATATATCATAATTTTGGTTCTGATACTTATTGATTAGCATGGATATATCAATAATATCTAGGGTAAATAATACTATTGGAAACAAGAAGGGAACTGTAATTCCCCACAAACATTTCTGAGCATCTTAACATTGACTCTAACTATATTTCTAGATATCTTTTTCTTTCTTTTAATAAATATGTAAGAATGCTATCTATTTGGAATATACATTTGTGTTTGTATGCATATATACATATACAACTATCAAAATAAGAACATGAACAGTGAAACAGGGATGGACAGAATAAATTTTTGAGAACATTGTGGCTAACAAGGATCCTACTGTTACTGAAGTGTTTTGTATCTCCCAAATCCACTTTTACTACTTCCACCTTTTGGGAAGGAAGATACCGCTGTATTTCCCATTATTTATCCAGACTCAACTAGCTCCTATCACTTTTGTACCAACATAATAACACAAATCATATGATTATGTTACCTGCTTTACTGTTTATAATTGTGGTAACTAAAATTCCTCATGATTCAAGATTCCTCACAGCTGCCATTGTATCAGAAAGTATCTAAGAAGGAAGGTACTGTAACCATAAAGAAACACAAATTCTTTTCTTCATGCTCCTCAGATGATATTTATTAAACTTTTGGTGGCTTCTGATAGAATAGAGGCAAAAATCCCACAAAGCTCTTTTTCACACTGTAGTAACTTAGCCACTATGAAAAATATAGAAGTTTACACAGTGTTAGTATGTTCTTCTCTCTAAGTTACGTTGTTACTTCACTATTTCTTTGACCCCTCAAAAGAAAGAGCTTTCCCACCATATAACCCACATATACTCACTGCAAGAGATTCAATATCAATATTTTTTTATCCAAAAATAGACTTGAAAAGAGATCAGCACAGAAAAATATTTCCTTATCATTAAATACAAGAATGTTTTTTGTGGAAAGTTGTATTTAGTTGAAAAAAATTTATCTGTCTCTATCGTAATTTCTGTGTTGCTCTAGGCTCCCAAAGTCATCAATGGAAATGGACCTCTCTAGATGTGATTCAAAGCAAGAGCCAACTTAACCATTCTGAATTGCCTTCTGGAGAAATCACTCTCACACACTGACTACAGATGGAGTTTAGGGAAATGGAAGTCTCCAAGATAAGTAAGCCTTCCTGAATATTCCCCAAGGTACTCTTGAAAATGTCCTTCTTATAGATAGCTCTGTAATATTTTGAAATTGTGTTGTGTTAGATAATTCTTTAGTGAGTATTTTCTGTGTCCTGTCTGGCCATAACGGCTTCTACACCTGAATTTGTTTGCTGCTTCTTCAGCCTGTTTTACTTTTTTCCCTCTTTTCCCTGTTTTTTCCCTGAGAGATCATTACAAAGTCTGGAGACTTCTGATGCTTTTGAATGTTTTCTGAACCATGTTCGCCCCTCTACTTTGCTCTGGTGAGACCTCACCTAGAGTACTGCATCCAGCTCTGGAGCCCTCAGCACAAGAAGGACATGGAACTGTTGGAACGGGTCCAGAGGAGGGCTACAAAAATGATCCGAGGGCTGGAGCACCTCTCCTATGAGGACAGGCTGAGGGAGTTGGGCTTGTTCAGCCTGGAAAAAAGAAGGCTGCGGGGAGACCTGATTGCGGCCTTTCAGTACCTAAAAGGGGCCCGTAGGAAAGATGGGGAAAACCTTTTCAGTAGGGCCAGCTTGTCCCCCAGGACAAGGGGTAATGGTTTTAAACTAAATGATGATTGATTTAGACTGGATATAAGGAAGAAATTCTTTACAACGAGGGTGGTAAAACACTGGAATAGGTTGCCCAGAGAGGTAGTGGAGGCCCCATCCCTGGAAACATTCAAGGCCAGGTTGGATGGGGCTCTGAGCAACCTGATCTAGTTAGCGGTGTCCCTGCTCACCGCAGGGGGGTTAGACTAGATGACATCTAGGGGTCCCTTCCAACCCAAAACATTCTATGATTCTATGATTCCCATGTATAATCTATCTTTCTAGGATCTTGATTGTATAAAAATTAGCAATTTTCTTTTCTAGGATCTCTGTAATAGCCCATTCAAAGACAATGCTCTTTGCAACTGGTGTTGTATGAAATTACAATTACAAATGAACTTTAGTGATGAATATAATGCTTTCCTAACCCAATGAAGATCTTCAAACTCCATTCAGTTGTCTGTTCTCTGTCTGGCACTGGCAAATGAAATTACAGAGGCACCAAAAAAGGCACTTTAGTAGAGGAGTGATAATGACAAGGACTGTCTCACGCCATATTCACAAGGAAGGCTTCTACTCTGAGACCTCTGCCTGTCTTAAGGCTGTGCTGGTAATTTTTTTCTTCTATAGTTAGAAGTTTATTACTCTATTGTCATGTCTGAAACATTTTTTTTCTTCAGTAGTAGTGCTATACCTGTAAATTCCTTGTTTATAAAATTTAGTAAGTTTTAGTGGTGAGGATTTACTAATCAGTGTTGATAATGTGCTTTCTTTGTTTGGAACAAATTTCAGTTGTCCAGAAATGTTCCATTTCTACTCTTTCTCAAGGCAATTTCTGTGCTGAGTCAACAGATTCCCGATGAACTTTCTTTAGCTTTTTGTCGTATTCTGCCTTTGAGGACATTGCGTGTTAAAATGGTTGGACAACCATACTTAAGAACACAGTTACTAGGGCTGTCAGAAAAAATTAAAATCTTTTCTGAACCCTTTTTATATTCTATTCTTCCTTCTGCTTTTCTGATACAAAATTCAGATTAAAACTAAAAATCCTTTTTTTTTCTCTTTTTTTCCCCAATAGTTACTTTTTATGGGGACTCTCAATTTTTATCAAAAATAGAACGTAAAAATTAAGTTTTCAGCAGAAAACCTGGGGAAAAAATAAATTTATTGATCTATTGTATCTATATTTTTTGAGGTGTTTTGCCAACAGTCACCTACTCATTGCAGGGTTCTCGGCCAGATGTATCTCCAAAGTATGCTTTGGCTAGGAATTTCTATAGTGCATTACAGTGGCTGATGGAGTGGGAAGACTATCATACCTTATAGGAGATATGATTTGTTACCATGAGTACTGTGAAGAAATGACATTTTCTAGGAAGTCAGAGTCATTGTATAGCTTGTCATGCATAGCTTTGACTGGATGTCATTGTGCCAAAATCTTCAAGATCTTCCTTTTCCTGATATCCTCAGTACCTGGTGCATGTGAGGTTATCTGGGATGAGCTAGGAGAAGCTATTTCTGAAAAATGAGTGGGTTTACCTTAATGTGTACTAATTTCCAATCTAGAGCTTTCTGTTTTGCAACTGAAAATGTTACTGAACCTTATTTCTAAAGATATCAAAAATGGATAGCCATATTCATGAATATTGAAACGATTTGCAACAGTCTGCTTAACAATTTATGGTGCTTTCATAAAGTCTTTCTGAGTAAGTTTAGCTCTGATGCTAGCAGATGTGTAGTGGCATAATTCATTATGAGTATGTTTCTCGGAGTGTTTAGGCTTTTGTTTCAGTGATATTGGAAGTTGCATACACTCTCTTTTGGGTGAAATTTCAGAAAAAAACCCTAATGTTTTGTATTTCCTCCTGTATGTACAACGTTACCCATTTGTAATTGCATTCTTAGCTTTCAGCCATTCAAAACATGTAATTATGTATCTACAGGTTTAGAAATGTTGATTCTCACTATATGGGAAAATATTTGATTGCATATGATGGGTGTCTTCCACAGGCTCTGTACAGACAAGTATTTTTGGTCAAATATAGTTGGTAGCTGTTAGCTTCATATCGGACTCAGAGTGATAAAAGAGTAATCTAAAATGGTGGCATTGAAAAATACAGTTAATAGTGATAGATGTCTAAATCTTTCTAATGCAGTGCCAAGAAAACTGAGAATTCACTGTTAACAGGGCAAATGAAAAATGTTAGTGATTCATTCTTTTGACGGCATCCTTTTTTACAGTCTCTCATAATTCACCTGTAGGTTTTTTGAAATGGTTATTTAAGTGGAAGCTGTTTCATATATTCCTGTCAATGATCGTATTGGGTTACTGTTCCTGTCAATGTTCATGCTATATTTTATAGTCAATTGTCTGCATGTACTAGGTAAATACACTAACACTGATGTAACTCATGATATATAGCTGGTTTTCATCCAAATGAAAGGTTACTAATGTTCACTTACATACAGCTATATTTGTGTAAATATATATGTAAATTTAGGGAACAAATATTTTGTCAGGTAATGTGGGGTTGCAAACAGTATTCAGATGCTGCTTGCAAAAAAGGTCACCTATGATTCATGCATAATACAGAAAATACAGTAAAACTGAAAAATACTTAGACTGATAGAATAGGCATACGACAGTTTTGGCCTGAGCACCCATTTCAACTTTTCCTAATGACTTGGACTGCTTGTTAAAGCCATGGACATTTCTTGGAACCCAAAATTACATTAATGTTAACATTTTGATAAGTCTGAATATATGTATTTAATAAAGCAGTATTAATACCTGACATTTATCAAGCGTACCTCCTCAGGCATCTCAAATTGGATCTCATGCCATATTACTTGTACTAATGAAAAAACAACATGCATGATAGCTTGATCTCAGATGGTACCCGTAGTTTCCAAATATCTTGTTTTTGATAGATCTAATTAACAAATCTATAACAAACCCATCACAAAGCACAAATATTTGAAAAAATTGTTTATAATAATTCCATATTACAGAACAAACAGGATCTAGAAATGCATGAAGACCACCAGTGTTAGTGACACTACTACACAAAGGGAACTCATCTCCTTTTTTAATCTTTTAGCCTTTCTACAATAGAATAGCTATAATGAAATTAATTTGGACTGTAGATAAAGGATAGCTTCATATATCATAGATCAGATCATTAGCTGGAGAAAATGTTAATCTTGTAATTGCTCTCTGTGGCAATGTATCTGATCCAAAGCACATGAACTTGTAACAGATTCAAATATTCCCTCCTTATAAAAAAAAAAAAAAAAGCCCAAATGTAATAATATTGAGTAGTTTTATCTTTTGTGATAAATAATTTCAAAATTATTAAATGTGAGAAACATTTCCAGAGACACAAGGAATCAGACTGTCTCATCAGAAGGTCCAGGGCTGAACAAGTAACGTTGACCTCCTTCAGTGACGGGATCTGACAGAAACACAAATGTAGGTGATCAGATGACACCTTCTGAGGCTGAGCTAAGAAAAGATTAGCTCAGAAGTATGGTCTTGCCTTTGATCTGTCTTTGGTTTTCAAATGATGAGGTTAAACTCTGGTCAAAAATTTGCATTCTTTTAGGGTGAGACAGCTTTAATGTACTTTGAAAATGATAGGAAAGTCTGTCAGCCTCAGAAAGGTTTTCCTAAATTTGCTGACAGAACAGTCAGCAAAGTGAATTGAATGGCCCTGGGGAATGTCTTAGATGTTATCTAGTGTTCAGTGTAATTGATAAAATAATTGCATTTGTGCAATAGCACTAAACTTTCAAAAACTACCTTTTCTTATGTTCCTATTTTTATACATTTCTGAAACAAAGCAAAACTGAAAGTACTGAGTCAGTTGCCTGACCATGTCTTTCCTTTCTTCTGATGTCAGTGGAAAATTGTGTCAGGCAAAATATGATGGACTGAACTCTGTTAAACAGTCAATAAAATGAGCAGTCTTGCATTTCCCAGTAGTGTAAGTGACCAAAGGTTGCACCTGACACAAATAACCTAAATAGACTGTGGATATTAACAGTAGCAGAGTGTGTTGCTACATATTGAAAAAAACATTCCCGTTTTGTTCCAACAGGTTTATTTATAGTGAATAATATATTTTGAATGGATATTTGTAATAGGCAGTAACAAACAAGTTGCATGTGCGTTATACTATAATATGGATATTTTATAAATGTCAAATAATACTGCTTTTTTACAGCATATTATATGTTAAGTGAGTTTGAAAGATGAGCAAAATAGCTATTTTTTTGGTTGCCTAAAAGTTCAGTATATTCTTTTTATTATGTGTCATGCATAGGTGGAACTTATTTAGAAAAATCATTATTCTTTTAAGTCATGAGTATCATTAAGTAGAGCTTGATAAAAATATTAATTGTAGTTAAATAATTAAATTGTATTAAATGTTGATTTTAACAGTGCATACTAAAATGATTTTATGTCAGTTTTAAACACAAAATACCTTTCTAGTTTTTATGTTTAGCAGAGAATAAGCCTTTGTGAAAACAATATTTTAGGGACATTACATGAGTATCTGAATCTCAACTCAGTTTTGCATACCCATGTTGCATTTCTGATGAATCCTTCCAGTTCAAAAAAATTCACATAAGAAGGCAAAATAGTTTGCTTATCCAGATTCTATTCCTGGACTGGTGTCTATGGTAGCATTAAGGAATAATTCTTCCTATCAGCTCATATAGTCTCCAAGTACATTTTTTAAAACTTTCACAAAATGGCCTTAACCTTAAATCCATGTTCACCTATGCAAAGTTAAGCTTTAATTTCCACATATTAAGTTTTTGACCTAAAGGATTTGGTTGGGGTTTTTTTTAAACTGTGTGCTGTAAGGGTGTTAAAGTAAATGATGTTGTATAGCCTCTCACGGGAATCCTTGGTCTGCTTACTGAAATTTAATTTACTGAAAGGTAAAGGACAAAGTGTCATCAAAAGGAGAATAGACTATAGGTCTGAAGAAGGGCTTGCATGCCTAAAAGCTCACCTTTGTCTTTCATTGTTATCAGCTGGCCTAATAAACTACATTTGCTCTCTGTAAACCCTGCTAAGTGAGTGCCAAACCCATGCACAGGCAAATCAAGCTAGAATTTGAAATGCCAAGAATTTTTTAAGAAAAAAAAGGTTTTGTTTTCTTTCATTTAATTCCAGGGAGCATGACTATTCTAAGGACAAACAGGTAAAGTTAATATGTAACTTGAACATTTGAATTACACAACTGATCATTTTGTAAATACATTTAATAGGTAAAAAAATATGTTCTGCATGTCATATTCTGAATAAAAGTGACTTATTGGCAACAGTAGTGTTTAATTCCCCGGTGAAGATGTCTGGAAGAGACCCTGCTTGGAAACTTTCCATCACAGGGACTGCAAAGTTTGGAATCAGAACCGGGGAGTAGAATTAGAAATGAAGCCTTGTTTGTTGAATGGGTATGTATCTTCTAAACCAAAAGGGACATCTTCATCTTCCAGCCAGCTCCAGATTTTGTGTTTGAAAATCCGCATTGCTAGCAATGGACACGGTGGCTCTGCTAACATGGGAAGACCACTGGAACCTCAGCTGGGGTAGACTCCAAATGTGTGATTCTCTTCTGTGAAAATTAGTTGACAGGAATAATTTAAAGCCACCCCCTTCACACGCTTACTCACAATCTCTTTCCCAATACAATGACAGCATGATTTTGACAGCCTGTTAGACTCTCTAGCACTTGAAAACTAATGGTGTTAAACAACTGACATTGGGTTACTGTGAGATGGAAACAGAGCAGAAGTCAATGAAGATTATACAGTTTGATTGTCTGGTAAATAAAGATCTATGAGAACTGAAAATAACATAATTTTTACTGGCAGGCTAGTGTTACTTAAAAATGTGACATGAAGAGTGTGAAAAATCATGGAAGAACATCTCTGTTATCAAGAAGAAGACTAGAGCATGAACAATTTCACTGATTTAATTAGAATGGCCTTGTAAAATATAGATCATTAATATTAACTTGTACTTTATGTGTCATTTCCTTTCTTCGCAGCATGTGAGGGCTGACAGATCAGTTCAAGACACAACTTGTTCTTGCACTCTTTTTAGTAAGTGCCAACGTAGTTGGTTTTCCCCATATTCAAAAGTAACTACAGTTGCACTATACAAAATGAAGAGAACAGTGATATTAGAAGGAAAAAATATAATGGACATAATTTTAATTGGAGAATTTCCTGGGAGAATGAAGAAGCTGACAGCTAGATATTAGCAGTGCTTTTTATTTTTTGAAATTATGGAGAAATTTTATGTCATGAACATTTTTTATATAAACAGTTTGGTATTAACTTTATGTGTTTCAATATTGTATAAGGGAATATATATATTTAGTGGGCCATAACAAAGAAATACTCTCAAGTCACCTTTCTAATATTAACCATGATCAAACATTAGAAAAATAAACATTTATTCCTTCTCAGAATAAGTTCTCACCTTCAAGCTACTCAGAATAAACTGGCATTCACATATACAGAGTGAGACTCGGCAAAATGTCTTTGTGTTAACAGAGGCTGACGGGCTTAGAAAATGGAAGCTTACTTGGTTACGCTACTCAAGGGAGAAAGCATGTACATCTGCATGTCACTATGTGACAGACATTTGTGAAGGTCTCTCCTTGTAGGTATAATGTAGTGTTTTGTCTTTGGTCCTATCCAGTTTTCCTGTTGAAACAGATTTCAGTTTTACCACTGAAAGTGAATTGATTTACTTTTATGAGTTACTATAGGGTCTGAGTTTTTAAAGCTCAATTAATAACATTTATTAAGTAGTGATAGAATTCATGAAATAATATCATGCTATCATGCATAATGTTAATATCATATGTCATTTCAGAGACACAGCTATTTAAAAAAAACCCTGCAAATATCTGCTATTGAAGATATAAACTGCTATATATGAATAACTATTATTATTGCTATTCATATAAACAGTAAAGGACACTTCTTAAGGTATACCTTATAAGCACTGAATGCCATAGAGCAGACTGAAAAGTAGCACAAAGTCTATTATTAGAGATACTCCAAGGTACCAGCTTTCTAGCTTGCTTGGCCTCATACTGTGCTTCTAATGTATTTTATGTATCATATAACCTAAGCATGACTTAGTTGAAATTCAGCTCTTATAGTCCTGTTTATTAAAGCTCAAAGGTAGGCAAATGTTGATTTTCTATCAAACATAGTCCTTCTGAAATTGCACAGGTTTTGATTCAGTATCTATGTATTTACCTACCTTGAAATGTCTTTAAATCTTCGTTTGCTTAACTAAAACTACTTTTACTTTTTCATTAAAAAAAAAAACAACCAGAAGATTTCTAATAAGTAATAGATTTGGAACCTTTTATCCTTAGGTTATTTGTTCAGGTACATCTTGACTGATAATGACTGAATGTTGTTACAATGTGATGGCAACTAAGTGAATTGGCCTCAATGCAGCTGTCAAGTATATGTTCATATCACAAAAATTCTTCTCCATGGCCATATAAACATAAGGATCTGGTAGCTAAACACCTCTTTAGCTTGTTGAGTATATAAAGTCAGATTGATGTAACCTTAGCCATGCTAATCTCTAGCTTTTTGGTTTTCTCACTTTGTGAGAATATGGGATGCAGCTTTAAAGGAGGCCAACCATTAATTTTCACTCCTCAGACCTGTTAATTTTTACTGTTGTCAGTTTGCCTCTGCTTCTGTAGGATCACAAGCAGTGCAAAGGGGCTACGGAAACGCCTCTCTGAAGGGCATTGAGAGGTGCTGGCAGAACAACTTGTTCGGTACTGCCCAGTTTCTATATTTGCCTGTTATCTCTGATTATATGAATAACTAGTGTGATGTATCCTGAGCTCCTGGTATGATTTCTCAGAAGAATTGCAAGTCTGATGGAAGAGTAAATTTAAATGCAAGGAGGGCTCTTTCTTAGGAAACCAACCAGTAGAGACTGACATATAGTATTGCAGACTGACCTAGAGAAATGTTGTGTAAATACACTTGTTGCCAGGTCTGACCATACCCTTTCAGTGTTTGGAATGATCCTATGTAATCTGTATTGATTATTCTAGGGTAGAGAGATTTGCAGTAGTGTTTTGGAGTATGACTCTGTGAAAAATAAAATAAAATATGTAATTACTGCTTTGCACAATAATGCAAAATTTTAAAACTTGGTCTTATACCACTTTGAAATAACTTCTTCCTTTTCTTCCCAAATCTCAAACTCCTCTGGAAAAGCTAAAGCCCTGGTGTCTCTGAATCAGAGTGGCTTGCTGCCTTTCAGTTGTAATCCTTGGAAAATTTATGGCTCAAAACTGACCAAAAGCAGCCAGTGTCAAAATATGTCTGCCTGGCAAGGATCACATAGTAGTTCTACCTCCAGTTTCTACTTGTGCTGCTGGAGATTAAATTTCCTTTGTGATAAATTTTTATTTTAAAGAATCAAGATTCTTCAACATAAGAGACAAGCAAACAAATTCTAGCAATAAATTCTAAAACAAGTGAGCAGCAGTCATCCTGCTTTTCAGTTTAATGCAACTGCTGAGAAACAATGGTTTGATTAATGAATATAGAATGTTTTATTTGGAACTTAAGATGGGTACTTCTATCCATACCATCAGATGAGGTCCCTTTCATAGGTCTCAAACCTTTATTAACAGCATCCATGGGATCATAGCAGAGATGTGGATTGCCATGTGGCTTAAGATGAGTTCCAAAAGACATTTTATACTGATTCAGAGATCCACCCTTAAGATAAATTTTGCTAAAAATGTAACACAATGTAGAGATTTACATAGAAATTTCAAACACTGTTTTTTATCTGGCAGTAAACTGGCAGTTGGTTCAAAGAAGAGAGCTCAGATACACTGAGTGAGCATGTCTTGCTGCGAAAGCTGTGTGACTTTCAAAGGTAATATCACAAACAGACTAGTGTAATACTCTAGCCAAACGGTAATGAAGATACCTGGGAGGAAAGGATATGATTTCTTCGCCAGTAATAAATGAAAAAAGAGAGTTTTGAGAAGACGGTATCAGAGCTGGGTCTCATAAAACCTTGGCATTTCACACGATGTCTCCAACAGCCAGACATATATCCACATCTACAAATTGTTCTGGACCCTGTCAGATCTTTCAGCATCACCTTCATAATTTTGATTTGTAAACCAAATTTGATTATTTCTCTTTTCCTATACTCTTTCTACCTGCCAAAACAGAAGTAGAGAATGAGAATCAATGGTTATTCTAATTGAAACCCCCTGAACTTGTCAAAAGTAATATCCAGCTCTGTCTTTATGATATATGATGGGTTTATAAGCTTGTGTCTATGATGAAAATTGTGAGAACAGAAAATGGCAAGACATGAAACCGATCATTACATTCAGAACAGTATAGGTTTGAGACATTCTTCAGAAAAGCCAGCTTCAGTTTCCCTCTGTAGTGAGTGTTACTTGCTTAGGTAGCCATGGAATGGCATACCATAAGACGAGGAGAGTTTCTGCTCCTCAGTACCAAATGTAATACCGGGTGGAACAAGTGCTCTTTTGTATTCATCCCTCCTGGAAACCATTCTTAGAACGTTGACATCCCTCACCTTAGCAGTTGCCTCATTAATTCCAATGGTTACATTGGAGATGGTATAACAGGTAATATTTGTCCTTGCAGATTTAACAGCTGAGTAAAGAATTACATATATATGGCTTAATGATGTGTTGAGATTACTGCTTACTGACAGCAAACATTAAGTCCTTCGGTAAGGTGGAGTTCACAGGTCTTTGTGTCCATAGCCACATCTCAATTATCAGTGCTCTGTAATCTGATCAATGGCCTGTTACCCCCATATTTTAGCAGTCAACACTGTGATTTTTAATTAAAGTTAGCCATTTGTGTGAAATGATTACTCTGTTCATTATCTTGACAATTTCATTACTGTATCAGGTAAAATAAAACATTTATAGCAAGGGGAAAATATATGAGGTATTGTAAGGTTCAAGGAGGTTCATCACAGCAGTTGGCTCAGGCTGTTATCATTAACATCAATGGAACAGGTCACAGTTCCTGGTATGCCACATGCCAGTTATCTCCTTTTAAATGAATTATACATGTATTCATTAAAATTCCCCAAGTACTCTGGGAACATGAACATTACAGGCATCTGTACCCTGCTTGCACATTCAGTCGTGATATGCATGTGCAGTGGAGGTTAGAAGGATTTGACTATGAAAGGCTTTGCATGCATGATAATGCTTCTAGGAGCTCTGTTGAGCGTTCCACATTCCAGAGGCAAAAGTTGTTTGTGTGACTTTGACTTCACACCAGCTGAGAATTCAAGAATCCAACTTTGCTCTTTATTTTTTAGAAGTGTACTTCTATGTACTTCTCATGAATCCCAGGGAGAAAAGAAGTGCATGGCTTGAGGAGCAGCCAAAACTTTTGTTCACGTTAGGATCTGGGAGGTTGGGTGGGAGGAAAAACAACTGGGGAGTACAGCAGAGGAGCACTAACCCCATAGACAACCATCCGTCTTGATGAAAAGTTATCTATATGCCATCATATGCAACCCACCAACTGAAGTTGTCATCACTCCCCTTTGGACAGGAATGATTGCTATTGTTCTGGTGCTGATATGTCACCAGCAGCTTAGCTTGCAAAGACAATCACAGAGATGTTGCGTAGAAGGGAACATTGGCACATGGCCTCTCTGTCACCTTTGAATGGGTTGAGGCTGTTTCTGTTATGCACTCTGGTCTGATGTCCAATTCTAAGATATCTAGACTGTTGACAGAGGCCATGCATTGGAGTTCAATTGTTATTTTTTCTAAGGATGAGAAGATAGAAAAAGGACAGGAACTGGGGAGACAAGGGAAAACACGTGGAGAGAGTGGGCTCGGTTTCTCAGAATCAGGGAAATGCTATTCTTTCCACCAAAGATTTCAGCTTTAATTTTCTAGAGAACATACTAATAATTTCCTTATCATTGGATACTATTTTTCTTTGCAGTTATCAATAAGCCAGTAGAGAATAGATTTATCTTCCCCCCCCAAAACCAGCAGCTTCAAAATGATTCAGTAAACAAATTTCTCAGGAATTATATTTAGTGATTAGGGCATTAGAAAGAGGTACATCTGTATTCCAGCTCATGTTTTCCAACTAATTTACATTTCAAAGAGGTCCAACATCTTCACGTTTGTCCTAGTTTCAGCTGGAATAGGGTTAGTCTTCTTCCTAGTAGCTGGCATAGTGCTGTGTTTTGGATTTAGGATAAGAATGTTGAAAACACACTGATGGTTTAGTTGTTGCTGAGCAGTGCTTACACCAGTCAAGGACTTTTCAGCTTCTCCTGCTCTGCCAGGGGCACAAGAAGCTGGGAGGGGGCACAGCCAGGACAGCTGACCCCAACTGACCAAAGGGGTATTCCAGACCATATGACATCATGTTCGGGGGGAGTTAGCTGGGGGGAGAGGTATCGCTGCTTGGAACAGGCTGGGTATTGGTTGGTGGGTGGTGAGCAGTTGCGTTGTGCATCACTTGTTTTGTATATTCTGTATATTTTATTACCATTATTACTGTTATTATTGTTATTCTTTTCCTCTGATGTTTCACTAAACTGTCTTTATCTTAACCCATGGGTTCAACTTTTTTTTCTGATTCTCTCCCTCATCCCACTGGGCGGAGGGGGGAGGGAGTGAGCAAGCGGCTGTGTGGTATTCAGCTGCCTGCCACATTAAACCAGAACACTGAGTTCATTTCATCTCCAACTCTTGTGCCACAAGGTCTGGCTACAGCTTTGTTGGTTTGGAAGTTCAAGCACATCAACATTCTGACTTTCTGTGTAAGTGTTCTAGTTACCTGCTGGTTGTATAAAAGATAGAAACTTAATAGCATCCACTGACCTTGTAATAAAGTGTTGTACTATCAGCTTGTTCCAGGTCTGTATTTCTGGATCCAGACTGTGAATCAAAATGTAGAAAACTGGTATCTGTATGTTCACACTGAGTCATTTGTCTGCATGGAACAATTTGTTAGCTCTAGGGAATTCTTAAGATTGCGTAAAGAGAAGCTCTTCCCACTCCCCACACAGTTTGTTGATGTTCCAAAAGACTTCCTGAATTGCAAGATTCTAGCCTTTCTGACTAGTCTCTGACACTGAAATGACAAATTCCCAACTAAAACAAGATTTTGGATGTGTGGAGCACAGCCTAGTCCAAGAAACCATGTACTGTAACAATTCTTCTGTGCAGTTTTGACATAAAAGCTGCAAGAAGAAAATGGGAACTGCATGGATTGCAAAAACCCTACTTTTTTGATGTTACTTTCCATACTTATGAGGAGTTCTCTCTGATAGTCTTACTCACATTTTCCTTTAAAATTCATTTACGCCTTAGTACACCTAAGCACTTGACAACTGTGATTCTGTACCTGTGTACTAATTTTGATTGTAATTATCTCACTGTTGTCTTGTCTTGTGTGCACTACCCATGGAATATTGCTTAAATTGTAATTCTCTTTTCTACATACAGGTATTGACTGACATTTGAGATTCCCTGTGCCTTTACCAGTTTGCTTGCAATGAACAATGCAGGAGGCGAGGTATCTCCAGAGAGCCTTTTGGGTCTACCATCCCTTCATGGATAATTTAGGTACCCTGCAGCTTCACAAAGGTAAGTGCATGCCTATGTTTAGGAAATCAAATTAAGTTCTGACTATAAGATCTCCTTGTCAGGAGTCTTGTTTCTGTGTTTGTACACAGAGGTAGCCTAGGTTAATAGAGTTCCAAACCTAGACAGGGACATCCAGATGCCACTTTTGCTCAAATAACAGTTAAGCCTGTAATGACAATTTCATGAAATTACAGATGAGTCTGACTCCAGACTAAGAATTGATTTATATTTTCTTTGTAATAGTATATGCAATACAGGCATCTAAGATCCCATCATAAACAAGAGAAGCTCAATTGAATTGACCACCCTAAACTGTCTGAAAAATCTGCATAGGTCTAGCAAACATGAACAAGGCCTATGACAGACTCAAACTCTTCTGGAGCAGTTGGGCCTAAGTGGGATAGTGTTAATCATCACAGATGACTCTAGGAACCTATGTTTTGACTACTGAACAGAGTTCTAAGTGTCTTAACTTCAGAATAATATCACCTTTTGATCCTGTCCTTAGGCTTCTATATATTTCTACATTATTAGAAGAACATAATTACTTTATTAAAGCACAATTAATGACTTAAACTCACATTTCTTGCTTTGGACTATATAAATTTTTTGCCTTCTTCAACTATTTTTATTGAGCTTTGTTCTTCTGTTTGTATCTCAGTTCCTAGTTTATTCTAAGTTTGAAAGAACTGTTTGAGTACTAAGGAAGAGTAGTAGACAATCTGATGGTTCAGGAAAAATTTCTGGATAAATTAAATTTTTCACTGGTTTTACTGGGCATGGTCGATGTGACGGGATTTTCAGTATTCTTCCTTCTTTCATAAACAGTAGTAAAAGTTCAACATTCTATAAAAATCTATAAGCAAGAAAACCATAGAAAACAGCAAAGCACAACATCACCTGACACTTCCCAAACAAGCTATTCTCTCTGCTTTGTTTGCACTGATGGCAGCATGTGCAAAGTGCATGAGGTGTGATCCAATGCTACCCCATTACAGTTAGTAGAAAACTGCACTGGAACAATGTACAATACAGATACAGGATGTATAACCAAAAAATTAAAAAAGCTTCTTGCCACTAAAAAATACTTTTTTTAGCAGGTGGAACTCTTGCCAATCGTAGCAGTGACACCAGGAATGCTATTTAGATTAGAAAATCTTGTAAAATAATAACTCCACAAGTAGGTTTCCTCAAAGAACACGTCACTGAGATTTTGTCAAGAAGAAAATAAACAATTCATGAGGGAAAATTATTTGCTAGAGGAAAAATAGAATGTGAAGCTCTCTATTCCATGTCTGTGTAATAGAGACTTGTAATTTGTAATGATCCAAAGGAAAATATTATAATGACTTAACAACATTACAGAAATGTAAATGAAAAAAAAAACCCAAACCTAACAAAACAACCCAAACTTAAAAACCCAAAGAAAATTACAAGACAGCAAAGAAAAACAAACTGAAGTGAAAACAAATGTGAACTTATTCTTAGAAGGCTCTGAATATAATTTACGGCTTAGAAACAGAGGAAAAGCAAAGAAATAGCATAAAGCTGGTTACTAGGAAATTACATATTGGTTATTTAACACTGTTATATTCCTATAACTAAAACACTGAGAACATAGTAAATACACAAACATATATTAAACCCCAATAAAATCTCTATTTTGCTTCTCCAGTGTTAAGTAGTTTTCAGAGAAAAAAACCTGTAATGCTAAATAATATGACCTTTGTGGGGGAAGAGGTAAAGGAAAGGAAAAATCACAAAATAATAAAGGAAACACATGGAGCCTTATCCTTACATTATTTTTCTCATGTCTAATTTCTACTTACTTTCTGAGGACATGCACTGGGTACTGAAAGAAACTGCTATCACTTTGAATTGCTTCTGTAGGAACCAGGAATAATTGTATTTCTCAGGCCCTTCTGAACACTGAATCTACAGTCTTCCTCCCAAAAGAAACTGTTGAAGATGTAAATACAGATGGGTAAGAATCAGTACCAGAATTCTACCCAACCACAATGCAGCTAAAGTCTTCCATGCAATTCAATGCATGGCTATGTTTTGTGGCTGTATTTTCGCACCTTTACATAGAAGCTGGGTAAGGTGAGCTGTTGCTCTGTTCCTCATGATTTCACTACTGCATAACCAGAGGCTGGAAGAAGTTAGAATGCTTCACTATTATGGATTGTCTTTAACTCTTTCAACATGACAGAAACCAGTAGGTCTGTGGAATGCTGCTACTGAATATATCAAAATACTGAAGGGTCAAAAGGAAAGGGAAAAAGACTGTGATGTAAGATACAGAAGAGAATTCTAGACATCAGCTTTTAGATTTACTGAACATATTCTCCAGGTTAAAAAGCATTTTTTGAAACTGCTCTAGAATTTATATATTTAGCGTGTAAATGTTGTAGTCTCTGGACATTTTGTAATGGGAAATAGGTTCCATCATAAAGCTATTGAAACTGATCTTTCAGACTGTTATTTTTTACACTCCTTAATGAGGCAAAGAATGAATTAGCATCAAGTCCTTACAGTACTTACTCACTGACATTCATTTTTATAAACCTTTTGTCACCCTGGAGAAAACATTGTGTTTCTGGAGATTTATGTTACATTTTTGAGATGTTTACCTTGTAAGGTAAAACTCTGATATCTTAGTGTGATAAGACATTAACAATTAGAGGTTATCAGAAACTACCTTGTCATGTTAAGTGACTTGAGCAAAGTTTTGTGTAGTTGAAGACTCTGTGTGAAGAGATTTCTTTCTTTTTCCCCATGTAGGCTGAAGGTCTCACGTTGAATTATGCAAGTAAGGATACAACACAAAGCAAATGAGCATCTCTTTGGGAAGAACATGTCTGAAAAGCATAAGTGTTTTGGTTTTTTCTGTTGCTTTTTAAAATATAATACAGAAATAATGAGCAAAAAATGAGAATCCCAACTTTCTAGCCGTTAAGAGACACTATCTTTTGATGTCTCTTGATAGTGATGTATGCTGTAGAAATGTTGGTGAATTTGATGGCAAAAAAGTAATGGATATATACTGAAATGTTATTGCAACATGGGTCTTCAATGCACCTTAATGAATTAATTGAAAGCTTTGTCCACTGAACTTTTGAATTTCAGGCAAATTCCACAATGGGAACTTTAATTGCTGTTTAAGTTTCTAAACTGCATTTTATATCTCAATGTTTTTTTGAATAAGGTCTCTGGCTACTGAACTCAGCTGGAATTCAAATGTTTGTGTACAAGTCCCCTTCTAGAAAAAAATACCCATGAATTCCATGGCTTATATGGCACCCAAAGTGGGGTTTTATAAGCTGTGTAATGTATTTGTTAAATGAAAAGACAAAATGTGATGGTAACTAACATTACAAAGATGTACCATATACATTTGGAAGAACAACAAGTTTCATGGTAGAAATTGTATAAAATAATTAACCAAATAAAAAATAAGTGAGGAGAAATCTGCTAACACATTCACAGCTCTCTGTCAATAACACCTCACATATTTAGAAATTGTAAGTGGTCAAAGCCTGCCCTTGTGTTTCAGGTAAAAGCAGATACTACTCTCATCTCTGTATATAGCAGCACCATGCTGGGACATTTTTATAAAGCACTTCTGCAACACTGGATTATACATCTGGACTGATTTCAATTTTGTCATTCCAGGTATCAGATAAAACACAACTGAGCTTATAAAAGCTGACAGGATTGTAATCTGAATGATATGTTGCTCCTAGAAAGATAGATAAATTATCACATTTGATAAAGAATACATCTTTGCATAGAAGTAGTTCAAAGGAGTAAGCAAGAAACATGACTCGATTAAGAGAGTATTGAAAGGAATTTCTTTCTTTCCATTCTGTATGAATAAGACGGAAGCAGGCATGTATGTGTAGCCTCGTATACAGGGAGATAAACGCTGTTGTAAAGGGTCATAGGTGCTTGCGAATGGATTTCATAGAAGCTGGCCTTCTGGGGAGTCCTGTAGGCAAAGGAATGCTGGAGAACCATGAATCTGAAACTCAGTCTAAGGATTTTCAGGGATCTGCCATTGTGGAACTGGGATTCAGATTTGGGATTTGTTGTGAAAATTAATAATATTTAGTGGTTTATTTAGTTTTGTTTTACCTGTGTGTATGACAGACATCTTAGAGTGGATTTCAGCTCCTCCTATAGACATTTGGGCTAGGTGCTCCCCCTGACCTCCCTCTGCTCTCACAACGTGAGCTGTAGGGGACAGTTTTCCTCTGAATTTTTCACTGTTCATTAAGGACCTTGCCAGTGAAAATTAAAAAAGGCCAGGTGTTCTGTCTCATTGTAAACAACCACTTTACATTTTAAATTTTCTAACCTTTGTGACATAAATATTACTGCATAAACTATGTAGTTTCCTGCAGGATGGTTTCTGAGGGTTTAATCCTGAACTCACTGTACCCATTATAGCCCAGAGCAGACTATTCTCTGCAGTGTGGGGTTTGTTTATATGTGTCAGGGCCCTGAAGGCACAACAGGCCTTACTGTCCCTGTCTACCCTCTGGAGCTCCCCCTACCCTGCCCATGGCCCAGAACCCCATTTCAGCCCTGTGGGGCCATAGGTGCTGCTGCAGCAGGGCCAGTCTCCAGCTCCCACAGCTCTGACCAGCTCAGCCATGGGCCCTGTTGAGCTGGGCTCACCCACAGACCCAGACCCGCACCCAGTCTCAGCCTGGGGCTGTGGGGATGCAAATCTTCATCTACCAACGTATATAAGTCTATTAAGTACCATACACAACATACCCAACAGTGGATGGACTTTATGGTTAGCACTTAGATGCATAAACTACATGTAAAATATGATGTAGGTATCTGAGTGAAAACTCACATCTGGAAACTTGAGGAACCTAGAAACCTTTCTTTTTTTAAATGGTGGCTGGTGAGCTGACTAGGGCTCAAACCTTCTTGAAACTTCTTAACTTCAGCTCTGTTTTCTAACAACAAATCCTCTGCTTTATATTTGCTGTTCATACCAATGTGGACATCTAAAGATCTTGCTACCACTGAACTGAATATATCTATGTTAAATATATACTGAACAGCTAATACAAAAATACTTTAGATGCTGGTCTGCTATCTAAAGAAAATTGTTAAACTGTCCAATCAGTTAAAAAAATCAGTTGAAAGACCATACAGAGAGAAAAAGTGAAGGCACTGAATTTTGTCTCCCTGGATTCATTGATACTGGATATAAGTTAAAATACTCTGTACTGCTTTCTGTAAGCAAATGGCTTCAGTGTCTTTCCTCTCAATTTCAGCTACATAACCAAAATACTTTCATTAGGAAATTTCCTGCCTTTGACTCACCTTATAATCAGAGAAGAAAAGTAAAATATTTTAAGAGCAACAGGAACTCAAGGCACCCAGGATATGAATAATTTGTGGGAAATGTCCATTTCTAGCTCTTACTAAATGAAGTATCTAAGGTCACACTGATACTTCAGTAGTTACCTCTCTTGAATGTTATTGTAACCGTTACTGTTGCCCATCAGATGTGTTGTCTTCCTCTTCATCGTATCAAAACCTGTTGTTCTATGAGTAACACAAACAGTAGCTAACACAGGGGAAGAAAAAAAGTAGTTTTTAAAGAATTTTGAGCTGGTTACCAAAGCAGAATGAAACGAGAAAAATAATGAATGTAGAAATGAGAGAAACATTTCTGGTGTAAGCAAAAGAATAAAACATAAATTAAAATATTATTCCAGGAATGCATTTTCATAAGTAGTATAAAACAGGCCTTATGGTGGAAAAATAATTTAATTAAGCTGATTAAAATATTCAGGGGAATAATATGATTTGCACTGCATTAAAGATGTCCTTCTTTAAATAATTTCTGCATAATTTTATGAATTAGTTATTTTAGTTTACTTTTATCTTAGAATTTAACAGAGGAAAAATAAAGCAAGACATAGTATGTTGTAAATAATACTTGGAATGAAAGGGAGTATCTTTTGATGGAAAAATAACATGGTTTCATTTTTTACCTGTAATACTTTACTGAAAGTGAAAATTGGACTGAAGAATATTGGTGAAGTTTCACTTTAATGGAATTTTCTATGTCTGCAACAGTCTAGGCATATACACTATTTTTCTACATGACTATAATTTTTTATTTTTTAATTAATTCAGATCTGAATTCAGGTTGGTAGAAATTTAGAAAATTATTTTGTTTTTAAAGGATTCATGTAAAATCCTGTCTTTAGAATTAAACAATGGCAGTTTTAATACCTTGTAATTGTAGAATTTAAGTAATATGTCATCCACTGTTGGTCAGATTGTATCTTTTCCATTATCAATCATTTAGGATTATTTTATTTGTCCAATTAGTGTGGTGTTGTGCTAGAGGAACTGTTGATAAACATCTTTTAATGACTGAGCTTTCTAAAGCTTTTCTCTGTAAGGTAATGTTAGAAATATATGCTATTTATTTTTGCAGTTTTGAACACATTAATTTATAAAAGATTTGAAAAGAGAAAATAGCTGGGATTTTTTTATTTTCCAAGTAATTTAACCAGACAGATACAGCACCGTTATTTTCCAAGAACTGCTTTTTAAATAGACAACTCCAAGTTATGTCTTAGTCTTTGATGTATTAATCTTGAACACATAAATGCATAATAAGAAGCCATAACTTATTCCAATAATAAAAGGTCTTAGTTTTTACCTTCTGAAAGTGTTTGTCTTTTAAATGGCAATGACAGAAACTGAAAATAATACTTTGTTTACACAACAAAGCACAAATCTGTCTATTAGTGTAGAAATTGGGATGTTTCTATTGTTTAATCATAATCTTGGGTTCTGACTTAGGCTGTATTGTCCTTGAATACTTCAGCTGGCTCTGACATAGGAAACTAGATAACAGTAGGTTATAAATTCGAGAAAATAGGAGTGATCAATGTATTTGTTAAATTTACTGACTGTTAATGCAATTACATTACTCCCACAACACTACAGACAAGACCAGTCTACAAGAAGGAGGAGGGAATCACAAATGGAAGGTTGGATGTATTTTTTACAAGCTGTTTAGTAAGAGTTTGAATATATCTGAAAATGCCCTGCCCCCCACCAAGCCTCAATTTTCTCATTATCTTTGATCAGCTGAATGGCTGTAAAGGATGAAACTTTGTAATACTGGGAATTTATGAGTGTGGTTTGTTATGCTTTTGTAGACACCATGAAACCAAACGTGTCTGACAAGATGCCAACACTGATGGTGTAAGACCACCAACCAGACACCTGCAAGTGAGCTACCTTCTAGGTTTGGCAGCCAAAGCAAACTATGGCTTTAAGTGGAACAGCTCAAAGCTGTGGCAGACCAAGTGGTCTAGTGAAACATTTCTTTAGGAATAAGTGATTTTTTCTTTCTTACCCTTAAATATTCCATCAATTCTCCTTCCAAGTAAAAACTGACATGCTAATAACACAATTCTCTTAAATATTTGGGCAATGCTCAAGATATTAATGCTATACTGGTATTGACCATTTGGTACTTAGAGAGAGAAAGATGTCTAATGACTAGAAAGACAAGACAGTGCAGTGTAGAGAAGGTATGGCTAAAAGGTAAAACTGTAGTGAACTGAGGAGATTAAAGAAGTAAAAGGAGGAGAAGAATACATCACGTGAGGAAAGAAGATTAGAGCAAAGAAGTGATGTAAATCTGAAAGAGAAAGAATGAAGTAGAAAGTGTTAATTCTTTTTGAACAATGAAGTAAAGTACCTTTTTAGAAAAGATCGAGTTTTTTGTACTGTGGAGTTGAAGCTAATCTCATTAGCACTTAAGTTTTTGTATTGGGTTTCTGTGGCAAAGTCTTGGTAGTGGGGAGATTACAAGGGTGGCTTCTGTGAGAAGCTGCTAGAAGTTTTCTCTGTGTCTGCTGCTGGCCAAGGCCAAGCCAATCAGCGACAGTGGAAGGGCCTCTGTGATACATATTTAAGAAGGAAAAAAAAGGCTGCAGCTCAGTAGCTGGAGAGAGAAGAGAAGTGAGAGGATGTGAGAGAAAACAGTCCTGCAGACACCCAGGTCAATGAAGAAGGAGGGGGAGGAGGG
>NW_009260269.1:2811987-2817781 GCF_000687185.1 Egretta garzetta | reverse complement strand
CGCGTGCACCCCATGAGAGGGACCCCACACTGGACCAGGGGAATAGTCCTCTCCCTAGGAAGAAGAAGCGGCAGAGACAATGTGTGGCGAACTGACCTCAACCCCCATTCCCGTCCCCCTGCACCGCTGGGTGGGAGTAGGTAGAGAAATTGGGAGTAAAGTTGAGCCCAGGAAGAAGGGAGGGGTTGGAGGAAGGTGTTTTAAGATTTAGCAGTTTTTCTCCTCTCCTTCTCTGATTTTGATTGATAATAAATTAAATTAACTTTTTCAAGTTGAGTCTGTTTTGCCCGTGATGGTAACTGACAAATGATCTCTCCCTGTCCTTATCTTGACCCATGAGCCTTTCGATATACTTTTCTCTCCTCTGTCCAGTTAAAGAGGGGAGTGACAGAGAGGCTTTGGTGGACCCCTGGCATCCAGCCAGGGTCAAACCACGACAGTTTTACAACAATATTCTGTTCAATTCAAACATGTCAGGTGCTGCAGCACTGTTCCTTAAAAAAAGCTATCTTATGGAGAGGGTGGAGAGTGTGTGTTTTTGTGGTGTTTGATATGAATATAGCCCCTTCACCTCCTAGACAGTGAAGAATCACTGTGTTTATTGGGACTCTGGAAACATACCTAGAGTCAGCAGACTCACACCCAAGTCAAAATGAAGTAGAATTCTGTTAAAATTACAGAGAGTTTTAAGTGCACACTTGATAAAATCTTATTTAGGATGTGGTAAATTAGCCCTTTTTTTTTGCTTAATTTTATAATATTCTACCTAAATCATATTTAGTGCAAAAATTAAAGAGACTGTGTTTAAAGAGTTTGGTACACAGTGCCCTCCTTGCCAAGGTGACATATGCCATAATATCTAGTAAGTGATCTTTTTTCAGAGCACATATGTTGGGTACATATGGATACCAGTAACCTGAAAGATGCCATTAAAAATATTTTTGAGGACTTTACCCTACATATTTATAAATGCTGATAATTTTGAAGCTAAAAACTAGCTGCAGCATTAAGTGCAATAACAATAATAACAATGTAAAATACCTTTTCACATGTTTCCAAATACAAATTTAATTTTCTTGTCTTAATCTTGTATGGCATTACAAAATTGCACTTTTTCATCATGTTTACACCTGCCATCCCTAATGCATTACCAGGTGTGAGATTTATGAGCGGAGCACATGAGACCTGCCACAGTTAATCACATTTGTAACCTTTCAGGTACACTGCAGAATTTTTCTTGCTGTGAAACATGCTTTACCTTTTAATCTCTGCTGAGCTTAGTTTTAAAACAATACTTTACTTTTTTTTCTTATGTATTTCAAGTTCAGTCTTCAGATAATATCCTAATTATCATTCTTCTTTCACATTTTTCTATCAAAGAACTATTTCTATTTTAAGGTAATGCTGAAGTACTCAGAGAGAGATAAGCATATATTAACCTTTTGTGCAATGAAAGATATATGTAAATAGATGTGAATGAGGGGGTACTCTTGCTATCGTGCATCATAATACGTACAGGTAATTTATATCATGTTATTTTTCAAATAAGATAGAATTAATTAAGAAATTTAGGCTTAGCGATTTTCAACTTTGGATGAAATCTCAAGAGATCACTTGAGAATATTCTACGAATGAGAGTCAAGTTAAGTCAATGAGACTGTACATATGATTGAAGTTATTCATGTGCTTGTATATGCCATTGAATCTGGGCAGAAAATATGCATGATTTTTGAAATTCAGATTAAAAATTTTTACTTTTGGAACTATTCTAAAGGTCTCTGTGTGAATAGATATACCTATTTGTTGATAAAATTATATTCTTATTGCGCATTTAGGAATGTTGGTCTAAATACTATTATTAATCATTCTTTGGCAAATTTGGAATATATTTAACACTCCAAACAAAGCTTCTCCTTACTTACTTGCTGTTACAGGAAGAATTTAGATAAGCAATGCAAACTGTGTGATTGTTTCTATAGCCTACTATGGCTGGCTTTGCCATTACTAGAAAAAGGCCACAGCCTTTTCAGTGACCTTACAATGCAGGCTCCCATGACTTGCCTGGGCTTGTTTTTGCCCAAGATGGTTTTAGCTTGTTTTAGCTGTGATAACTATTGTCTAGCAGTCAGGTAACTGACGTCTAAAAGGTTTAGCTTTGTATAGTTGTATAGTGTAACACCTTCTGCTAATTAATAGACTGTAATTATTGATGGTCATTCTGAGGAGAATGAAAATGTGGTGTAGAAGAGAGGCACAGGATAGTACTAGCAGCCCTAGATAGTGATCACTAATTGTGATATTCAATAACTGATGAATTATAACAGAGGAGTGTGTGAAAGGCAAGGTGCTAACTGCAAGATGACCCACTTACTTAGAAGAATGAATGCTACC
Organism: Egretta garzetta; assembly: GCF_000687185.1. NCBI lineage: Eukaryota > Metazoa > Chordata > Aves > Pelecaniformes > Ardeidae > Egretta > Egretta garzetta. The sequence continues at coordinate 2,815,390 of NW_009260269.1, read as the reverse complement.
TGAGACTATGAGCTTTTATCTCAGGATCGATGTGACCTGAAGACCCAACCTAAGCCAGCTCCAACAGCTGAGGACACTCATAACAAAAATAAAACAATAGATTTGCCTTCAGAAACCAGGCATATAACCACAGCCAGAACAGCAACTGACCAGAATCCAGTATAAAACCACTCCACCTGCACATAACATCAGTTTAGACCAATGAAAATTAACACACCACTGACAATATGTCTACACCACCTTCACGAGATAAACACATACTGATTAAGTGAGCAATATGACTTATTAGCCCTCCCATTATCACAAGTAATTTGCTTGATCTACATAACTGTATTGTAGCGTATATAAACCCTGCCTTCCTCTATATCAGGGTCCTCCATGCACTAGGCTGTGGTGCTGCTATGCACGTGGCTAATATGAGAAAATAAATTCTTTAGTAGTTGTATGTTGTGTCCTTGCCTCCCTCCTTGGCTGGTGAAGCACTGAATTCTACATGTGCAGCTTTGTTAAAAAATGAATTAAAATTACTCAAAGTGGATTCACAACAGGGGAGGAAGAAATCCTCCCATTAATGTCATACTTCCCCCGTGAAGGCCTCTAGTCTCTGACAGGTCCCACCTAGAGATGGTGCCACTGACCCTGGGACCCAGCTGAGCACTGGAACACACCACCACAGACAAGCAGTTGAGACTAGAGAGTTTGCATGCAACATTTAAAATGTATTATTAATGAGGGATTTTTCTGTAATAATTAGAATATTAGTCAATTAATTTTAACTATAATGGTTGATATCATTGTAACTTGACTAATAATAATGAATGTGTGTTGTTATTTTTTTAGATTGTAAAACATGAATTACACTAACATTAAATTTCTTAGGTCAACATATAAAATGGATTCCCTTTGTCTCAGAGCAACATTTTTTCTGTGTAATACTTCAATGTCTTTTTTAATCAATGGAGTATTTCATTCCAATATAATACAAGCGATTCAGTATATGGTTAGCCCTAATTTATACTTTGAAAATTTAGAGTGTGTATATGATTGCAAAGGGATCCATCAGACTGCATACCTGTATCAAAATTTTTGTTAAAAATGATTCACCTAACTTCTAGACAATTAGAATGATAATAGCTGATAAACCACCTAAAGTAATTTTAAAAGATCATTCATAAATTTAACAACATAATAGCTAAGGGGTTGGCTGAGGTTGGAATTGCTTAGCTTACTTATTGCACGGGAAAATGTTCCTTCAGTGATTCCCTCCTTGATAATATATCATGGCATTAGCAGTAAAGTATTGCAGTTTGCATTTTGGTGCTATAGTATATTTACAATAAAATACTACAAAATATTTACATAACAATAATCTATGAAAGACAATGGAATAATTTTTCACTGCATGTTAAATATATCAACATAATTTAGACTGACCCTCTGTTTTTCATCAATTTTTTGTTAAGACTTACTTCTACCACAGTATCTGTGAGAACTGAGTTAAGCAAGACATTTTCACTTCTGATAAAATATTTATCTTTAACACACAGTCAAAATAGATGAGTAACTTTGAATTCAGCATTCCTACAAAAGCATTTTTCTGAAAAAATCATTATTTCAGCACTGTCTCTATTGTAATAGTATTTTACTTATGAAACTGAATATTACATCTATATCCTCTTTCTTTTCACAACAGCATCTGTCTCACATTTGGCAATGTAGGATAAGCAAAGAGTAATGAAAAGTTAAGTAAACAATCCAAACTATGTATTTTCTATGGATTTTCACAAATTTAATTTTGGAAACTGCATAACACAAAGTGGATGTAAAGTATTTATTGTCTGTATAATATATACACGAAGCACATGTCTGCTTGTGTAACACAGGCATTGAAAGTCTCCACTGAAAATAAAATTAACTTAGAATTAATTGAACATAAAATTGTTAATTCTAAATAATATTTTTTAAAAATGAAATTTGGGTGAATAGTTACTTTTGAAATACATCCGAAAGTGTCAGCCTTGTGTGTGTCCAACAAAACTTCAATTACATGACTAACTTCATTGTAAGAACATCCCAAATAGTTAGAATTGGTGAGTGTCACCCTAGACTGTCTATATTTTGGACAGAATCATCAAGAATAGAGCAAAATAAAGTACAGTTTAAAACCCATGCTATCTCCAAAGAGTTTTAGGAAGCAACAGATTTAAAATACCTAATAATTGTTTAGGTCCAAAGTGATCATACAGAAAATACCATCTCAGTTGCCCTGAGGAACTTTCAGTGATTATCATTTCAAACCTATTAGTTTTTTGGGCTAAACAAAATTAATTCCTTATTCTAAATATAAGAAAGTATAAGGAACAACAACTGAAAATTAATTCACAGCCAAGCTCTCTTGGGCAATTCATGGGCTTAGGAATTGATATTAAGAAGTGACTAAAGTAATTACAATGTTAGTTTCTGAAAAGAGAGTAGCTGACTAACTCAGAGTACACATCCATAAATGTATGATAGTTTGTATGTATGTTAGATACCTTTCTGCACTGTTATTTAAAAAGATTTGCATTTTTCATACATTTTCTTACATGGCACTTTGTTATACTACTGTGTATAATTTAAATATGCTATCTGGTAACTTCAAGTATGATCTAAACTGACATTATTTATGGCATATTGGTAAAAACCAATATAAAACATTAACGTTGTTATTGTAAAGTCTCTTCAGTTCCATGTTAGCATTTGAAGCCAGGCTTTTCTAAAAGTTCCATTTTCTTTAAGGTAAAATTTCAAGAAAGCAGATGTACTAAAATCCAAATTTATGACATTTAAGGGAATTAAAGTATTTAGAATTTTAATACATTTTAATGCATTATTTTTCAATTAATTTCAGTAGAAAATGAGCAGTATTAGTAGGCATTGGAGGTGGGAGGTCACAAGTGCTTAGCTAATGACCTGACTTGAGTTTACTACAAAGTCACTGGACAGATATAGTCAAGCCTGAAGTTTTCTGAAGAGTGCATGAATCTAGGAGTCAATCACCTTCGACAGGTTGTAGAAATAGGTACCTAATGGGTTAGTTCAGAATGTGATGGCAGCATGTTTGTTTTGTGTTGCAAATGTAAAAATTTAAGAATTTAAAATTTGAAATTCTCTTTAATCAAGCACAGATTGAACACACATTTCTACACCAAAGGAGAAGGCAATAGTCATTGTACCATTGGTATGGGCAGGTACTCTTTGTGCATCCTCCAGTGGCTCCTGTGCAGTAGGACTCATGGGACCCGAAGGAGAAAGAGAGCCTGAAACTTGATATGGAGAAGTCTGAGGTTCCAAACATAGTTCCCAGAATGTGCATGGCATTTAGAATAGGTGTTAAACTGGAGTAAATAGAAGAAAAAAAGAC
>NW_009260269.1:2799191-2811971 GCF_000687185.1 Egretta garzetta | reverse complement strand
TCTCAGGCAAGGAAGCAAAATCCCAGGTCTTTATATCATCTTGCTGAATTCCCTGGCCAATGCAGCAGAACAGTCAGGTTACCTTTTGCAGTGTCTTTCTATCTCCATGACTCCTGATTTCCTGTCTGCACAAAGGTCCTATTTCAGAACGTACTTAGGCATAGATAGGGTACATTTCTGGGACATGGAAGAAGTGGTTTTTAATCCACTCAACCTCAGAAGCTCCCAAAGACTAAGCTGGTCCATGTCCTGAGTGCATGCTTTAATTATCTGGGTTTCACACAGAAAGTGTAAGCTCACTTCATATGTGAGGGGGCCTGTTGGGCAGCCAGGGAGGACTCCAGAGAACAAATACCTGGACAATAAATAAATTCTGGAAAAAGAGTATTATGGTGACCAAAAAATATCAAAATATGGCTTCTGCCTTATTCTAGTAAAGGGCCACAAGTTCTGCCCTGAGCTGAAAGCACAGGTCTCAGGGCTGGCCTGGGCTCACCTTGGCTAGAGCTGGGCTGGGCTGGTTTCAGTGCCTATGTCAAGGCCAAGAGCCTGTTGCCTCCCGTGACTGAGCTTCAGCTCTGCCAGTGCCTTCGTGAGAAGGGTCAGACAAACATACAGGGCATTGACCAACAAAGAAGAGCCCCTGGGGAGACTGTGGGGCCATGCTCACACTCAGCTGGGAGCAGCCAGAAGGCAGCAGGGTAGAGTAAGAAAAGGTATAAAATAAACCTTACTAAATCCAAGACTGGGCAGTAAGAAAGCATCATCTCTTCCTCCCACCAAACAGAAGGAAGAAATCCCCACCATCATATTCCTTCTGGTGAAGACTTTAGGACGCAGGCAACTCATTGTAAAACTCTCCCACTCTTTCTGAAGAAAAACGAACTTTTGGCCTTATTACCCACAAGTACATTGGAAGGATGAATGTAACACAAAATAAAAGGGGGTAAATGTTGGAAATATTCTTTCTCCTTTTTTTTTCTCTCTCTCTAATAGTTCCAGTAGTGCTATCATAGTTTTTCTGTATTAGTTTGGACCATTAGAAGACCAAAATTTTCATTAGATGAGCAATACATTCTTAGCTCCATGCGTATGTTGTACGGTTTTTTGCCTGCAACAAGATTTGGAGTGCAACTGGCATTCCAAGAGTCAGGAAAGTGTTAAATATGGGAGTCCCAAACTAATATCTTTTAAGTGAGGTTCCCTCAGCTCCTAAAACCTTATTTGAGACAAATTCCTATCTGTGCTTTCATTTTTAATTTCTAGATTGAAGGCCTCACTTCACTCAATGATGGGTATCACAATCACTCTTTCTCTGTTGAGCATCAGTCTGAATGTCCAGAGTCAGGATCATGGAGACAAACACAAATCAGTATGCACTTAGGTTCTTCAAAGGTTAGTTAGTAGTTAAAAAAAAAAAAAAAGTCTAATTTTCTTGAAAACAGAGCTGTGAAATTACTTTTGGTTCTTCAGAAATATCATGCAGCATTAAAAAATTTGGGCCTCATTTCCAGGCATAGTGTCCATTTTCTTTAAAAAAAAAAAAGACAAAATAATCCAAATATAATGGCAAATGGCATGTATTATTGACTGCAGATGCCTGTTAATACTTTTGAACTTTCATTGGTTTGGAAAATTTACATTTTAACAACCTCTGTCCAGAAACTTTTGGGCAACTCTAATACTGCAGTACCACATATGCACCTAAGAGTAAAAATTTTACATTATTCAGACTTGTAAATCTAATTTCAACAGACATTTCCTATACATAAATCCATAAGAAAAAAAAAATGAAGGAGAAGATAGTGCTCAGTTTTGCAAAATATGTGAAATGCATAGGAACATGGCGATATGTTTAAAAAAAAATCAGTATTTCCTGTATTCTGTTTTTATTCAAGTCAAAGAAATTACTTTTCAGAAGACTGAATAAAAAGAAAAGGTAGCTTTAATTAAATGAACAGCACAAGCTGCATTTTATGAGCTGAGTTCTACCACAAATGCACTGTAATAGTATTTGAAACCGCCTTTATAGCTCTGAATAGTTGCATTAATTTCAGTGCCTAACATAGCATACGTGCTTATCTTTATTGACCTATGTTCCCAACATTTGTCTTATACCATTGATCCAATGATACAGAAGATAAATATATTTTGTAATAATCTTATCTAAACCTATATTTCATCTTGCATTTTTTAAATGTTGTATTCTTGTTCAAAGTTCACTGTTTACTCACTTTTATGAGTTAAAGTCTGGGTCCTTACCTATTGCATTTCATAAGGACCCCAGGGACCAAGCATTCAGGAGTATCTAAAGTCCCTAAGTACTCAACATTTTCATTATTAACATTCCCTATTTGCCTCAATTTCTAAGTCTCAGCAGTCCTGAAACTTGTCTCATCAAATCAAAGCTGGGAAGCTTCAGAACTGTATTATGTATAAGTCCTATCAAGTTTCACAAACCATGCATTCCTTCATCTAATTCCCCTGAGGGACCCCATGCATCTGATCATACCTACCAGATGGCTTGATCTTTATGAAACAAAGCAATGGCAACTGCTTTTAGTAAAAACACAGATGGGAAAAAATGAAAGCAGCATTCTTCCCTCTGCGTAATAGTCTACAAGTTAGAATTCTTACACAGTATGGAAAAACTGGGTCCAGTGCCCTTCACAATCACTCTTCTATCTTCTGTGTCTTAACCATCAGGATATAGACGAATCTCCAAAGAAGCTGTTCCAGTGTGGAAAAGAATTTTAATATCACTGCCAAGAAAAGAGGCAAAATTAATATAGCTTTGAAGTTGATGTAAAACACTCACCTGGAATGCAGGAGAATTAATTCTTCACTTGCTTGAAGAATTATCACAATTAAGTAGTCAGTCTGTGAAGTGTAGACCTCACTGGAAGTCACGCTCCATTGTGGTGGATCCAGAAATTCCACCAGAGAGTTGCTCACTTGTTTCTTCTCTTATTTAATGTATCTTTGATTCCTTTCTGAATTGATCAACTGAGTGATACTCTGCTACTTCTTATTAGCAGTAAACATTATCTCCTCCTAAAGAAATCTAGAAGGAGCTGTCTTGTCACATAAATATCCTAATAATCTTTCCATTACTAATTTACTATTGAAATAAATAGGGATTTTGGAGTTGAGATACAATCAAGAATCTAAATGCACTTGTTGGATTTGTAAACCTCCACAAAGATAGGTAGACATTGAAATACACAGCCTCCAGCTATAAATGCTTCAGAGAATTCACAGCATTCAGACTACCATTCAATACCTTGAAGAGTGGTGTTTATAAAACTCAGTGAGTGGAATAGGGAGCCACATTAGCTAATCAGAAGAAAATGAGGAGGAGAGGAATAAGTTGCAGGTATCCAAAGTCAGTTAGGTACAAAAAAATCTCAATGAGATTTTTTGCTTTGAGGATTTCTTTTCAGATATGGTCAATTGTTAGCATGGGGTTAAAAACATGCAGAAATTGTAACATTCAGTTGTCCCATACTTCTGTCACATGAGGACAAAAGATCCCTTGCCTTTCACAAGTTTTTAATGGAAATGCAACTGTATCACCCTGTCTTGTTCAATCTAAGCAAATCTTACATTCTTAATTTTAGTTTACAAATAAGAGTGCAACATTTCAATGTGTGAATAGGCTATTAAGATCCGTACTTACAAGTACAGTACTCTCCCCCTTCTGTTGCATACTCAGTCTTCCCAAACCACCTCACTAGCTTCAGCCCTAATTATTTCTCATCTCAAACAAACTCAAATTTCCCTAGGTCTAAACTTCAGTTCTCTTCCACACTTCTCTAAGATACACTGCCTCATTCCTCTCTGACTTTTGTCCTCCCCTGGAGGCTGGGTCCTGGCACAACCTCTGGTACTGTGTAGCATGATCCAGTACTCTGCAGCAGCAGTGCTGTGGGATGAAAGTCTGCTCATAGAATTAGCCATGGATCAGTGAAACAGGTCAAGGAAGTGCCTTGCAGACTAAGGGTTCCCCATGGACTGTGTGTTGCAGAGAGGGGAATGTCCTTGTCATCTATGTAAAATGTATGCAAGATGAAGAGGGATCAACAAGTTAACAAGACTCATCACGGAGTATTGATTATCCTGTTGATTGGTATGTCTGAGTGATTGCTCCAAACCAGACAGAATAGTGTTTAGATAACAATTGCTAATAAATTTCCTGAATGTGTGCCTTTAACTACCAGAAATAAAGGGATTCTAGCACCAGTCAGTCTCCAAAAGGTCTGTCTGTGACTGTCTTATGTGCAGTGCTTGATTTGGTAGTGAAAGCAGGCTCTCACATCACCTACAGAGCTAAACCATATTTGAAAAGAAATACACTGCCCGAAAGCCTTTCTGGAAGCTCAGTAGGTGTAAGTTAGCACTCCTAGTGTCTGGGTAGCCACAGGCCTTTGCAACTCTCCACGCATCTGCTGGTAGAAATGTAGAATCCCATGGAGTTAATTGGCAGCTTAGCAGGAGTTTGGAGGAGCTAAAGTGACATATTGGAGTATAGATTTATAAACAGTGTAAGACATATTGTGAATTTATGTTATGTCAGCCGATGCATTGTAAGTATGAGGTATCTGAGATACTTGGGGAGACAAACTTCTACACTTTACTACAGGATAATAGCAGGCATAATGGCAGCTATTGCAAGCCCTAGAGTCACACAGGAAATCTCTTAGTAAGGATTTTAAATCCATCTTGAAGTTCAGATGCATAGGATCACATTTCTTTGCTTCTCTTTTCTTTTTATTTAAATGTGAATATTTCAGAAAGGTTATTCAGTCCTGCATTAGTCAGGCAGCATGTTTCAGTAAGTCTCGTAGGTGTTGTATAAAGGGTGAGGTTACAGTGATTATCAGTATTCCGTACACCTTATCTGCAAAACAAGTCTTGATACACAGACTGTAGGAAAACCTGAGCTTGAAGTCAACTACCGTCATTTCAGTGGGAATTGCTCAGCCCCCTGCCGCTCCATTTCAATGGGAGACAGCATGGGCTAACTGCATAAGATATGAATGCTCTGCCAGTTTCCCAAATGGGTGACTTGTAAGAATGGAGTCAAAGCATTTCTTTGAGCTCCTGCAACTGTGTATTTCTCTATCTTTTTTTTTTTTTTTTTTTACTTTTTTTAGGAATAGGTCAATTTCTATTTCAAATGAATTTTTTGTGATGAAGAATCAGAATTTATATATAATTAATCCTGCTCACCTTCTGTCATGGGACTTTGGAATTTAAAACAGGCAAGTGTGAAAGCCTTTCTATAAGGAAATAGTAAAGATGTATTTAAATTCTCATTCAAAATTATTTCAGAAGTAGAATCCAGTAGATTTTTGTAATGAATGGTGCCCAGATGACACTTTTGTTTTGATAGTTTTACCTCATGTGCAATTTCATGTTTTATTTTTTTTTTTTTTTTTTTTTTTACTTTTCTTTTAGTTTGACAATATTTCCCCCTTATTTTTCTAATTAAATTGGCTGTAGTTCAAGAGAAAAACATCCCAGTCCATATGTCACTGTGTTCATTGCAGGCAAATGTGGTAAAAATATATCAAGCTCTTCTATGTTTTTCCAGCAGACTGTAACAGAGCTGTGTTTATTAGTTAAGCGATTAAAGAAAAATACCATTTTTGCTTTGTTTCAAAGCAAACTAAAACTGTCTCTTGAATACATAATCAGCCTTCTTAAGCAAGTAAAAAATATTTTTTTGGTATCACTTCCAAGGTTTTTTGCTCTATCTTTCACAATTGAGGCCACACACCTGAATTTCATTCAGACAGTCAATGAACTGCGAATAGATAAATGTCTGCTTCACTTCCATTCCCCACTGCATTTCTGATTAGATATGTGCTACTTTTCCAACAGATACAAGTTATCTAGAAGGAAATGTACTACCAATATTATTATAGTTCTACCATCACTGGGATGATAGCGTGACAACTTAAAACTAGAATGAAAGGGGCTGGCTTTAGATTTCCACAGCCAGACTACTGTGAAGCAAGTCCTAACAGTGAGCCAGGAATGTTTCTATATTTCACCCTCACTCCAAGGCAGTAACAAATTCCCATGGATTTGTAGGAAGCAAAATGTGACAATTTCACATCTTTTCTATGGGTAACAGTTCATCACTGCATTTTAAATGCATTCAGATTAAAGGAATAGTTGTGCTTGTGCGTACTCAGATATTTCCTCTCATGGAGGGGCTGCCTCCTGTAATTCTATCACTTCATTGTTTAACAGAACTTGTCTACATGTTTTTAAAATCTGTACTTGTTTCATGTTTTAAATATCCATACTTTAGTGGCTTTTTACATCTGGATTCCTAATATTGACACCCAGGCAAATTTGTCTACATATATTTCTGCATATGGATGTGCAAAAGACTGCTTCCTGGATCTACTTGCTTTGGTTTATCTTTCCTACTCTCCTTCCTTAAGAGCATAGGGAAGGCCACACACACCTAAACTTACTGTCCTGGTCAGTAGCCTGTCTCTGACAATGGCCAATATAACAAGTTTAGGGAAATAGGGAAACCCTACAGTCTTACTTCCCCAGATATACCCTCCCAAATTCTTGCAATCTGATTCAGGGATTATTCGCACATTTTTGCCTTCAATAATCCCTTTATGAATTTATCAGCTTTCTTTTTAGAACTTATGAACCTTTGGGTTCCATGTCATCCTACGGAACCATTTCTGAAGTTTAATTTTGGACAGCTTCCTGCTTCTCTTCTCTGTCTATTTATTGAGAAGTCGGAAAAAAGAGAACCTGAACTGCACATAACAGTCAAGATGTCAATTCACCATGGATTTAAGCAGGAGCATATTGACATTCTGTATTTTGCTCTCCACTTGTTTTTTAATAGTTCCTAACATCTTGTTTACCCTTTTTTGACACCTATTGAAAGCCTATCTGATGTTTCATAGTGTCATCCACAGAATGTCAAATAACTCAATCGTGAATGGCAGCAGCTGATTTAGAGACTCTAAATTAATAGATGCAATTTATAGTTCTTACAAATGTAAAAGTCTTATTGTGACTGGCCACAAACAAAGGTATCACTAGTATTTTTGCTACAGATTGCTGTATTTTATTTTATATATTTTATAACATAAATTAAATTTGAGCTGTTATTTTACTAATACCACATTTTGATATAATCTTGACACAGTTCCCTCTTGCTGACTTTTTTCCAGAGAATCTTGGATGTATATATCTCCCTAAGAAACCTGTGATTGTTATTTTGCTACAAATTCTATAAATAACTCATTAAACAAGCAGATTATCTCATCTGTTACCAAAATGGAAGCAAATGGTATAAATTAACAATTACCATGCAGAACTTCTCATGTACTTCAAGTGGATTGTTTATTTGCTTTGCTATTTTATGCATTCTTAACCTGCAAATCTTTGTATTGAAACTGAGTCTTTGTACTCAGAAGTTTCATTCCATACTTAACAACTCCCTATACTAATACTTCTAGTCTTTTTAACCTACTGCACATAGACAAATTCTATGTTCTTCACTTCTTTTTGTATATTCAGTGTAGAGAAATAATTAAAATTTATTAAAGAAAAATCTTCATGAGGGAGAATGAATCTGTATACAACAAATCAACAGTCTCTTCAATAGAAAAAAGAAACCAAACTGAAATGAGGTTATTTTCCTCTGTCTTGCTTTGTTATCTACTTAATCCAGGTCATGTGGTAAGGTACAGTCCATGTAGCTCCTTTTATGACACTAATTATTTAAACAGTTGGAATTTAGACTATTTAAACAACCAGAAGATACTATCAGGAGCAGGGTTGTATAACAGCCTGGATATTTTATTTTGATTAAGTATCACACTGCCTATAAGATGTGGCCCTGTTGAAATTTATTATTTTTTCATTAACCTCTAATGGTGCAGCATATTAAACATTTTGTTTTCACATAGTCTCCATACAGATGAATGGTCCCCTATAGAGCGTGCTTTAGATGAAATACAATAATAATGTTCTCTGCCATAAACAACCATGAGTTTCAGCAAATTTAGATTCTCATAGAAATTTTCAACATGCTTAACTGTGTTAGTTTCAAGATCCTTAATCCTGATTTGAAATTATTTTGAATCAATGAGATCATAAGCAAATATGTTGTAAGGATGTGAAATTGATGGTAAATGTAAGCAGAAGTCTTAAAGAGTAGTTTCAGCAACAGTTCACCTAAGGGTTGCTTGTCAGTAAAGAAATTGACATTTTTTCCTGGATCGTTAATGCTAGTGTGTGTTCAGGTCTGTTAGGATCTCAAGAATTTTTAGTTGCAAAGAAACAAAAAATCTGGACAACAGTTAACAGAGCACAAAGAGCAAGATTAATAGATCTAGACTCACGGAGCAATTCTTTTCCTGAATAACACAGCCTTGTAAAATAATGTAAGACAATTTAAAATAATTAATTAATAGACAATTTTTTTTGCAAAAATCTGCAAATAAGGGATCCATGATAGTCCTGAGGAGCAGCAATGTGAAGCCTCAGAACTTTTTTTTCTGTTCTACCACCTGCAATCACTTCCAAGGGACCACTCCTTGCATTCAATAGCTCCAGACTTCTGTGGGACAGCAATATTCTTTCCTTCAGCATATCCCTGTTGTTCTGGGTATGAGTGATCTAAAGGGATGGGTAGGCACACATCAGGCTCTAAGTAGGACTAAGGAAGTGGAGTGGCTGATGTATCAGCAAGAGGCCTATTATACGCTGACTCCGACCTTCAGGCAGAAACTTATTCCAGTGTTAAACATTTGTTTAACTCTTGCAAGCCTTCAAAAGAGCACTCATAACACAAGCTACTTTGTTACAAATAGATGCTGCCCTTTTTGCTTGAAATGTATCTTTCTGTTCTTGAGTATACAAGTCAAGGAAACACTATCTATCAAGGACAAAGGATAAAATCAGAATAGTTTCAGATAAGAGGTAAGCTGTTATAAAAACAGCTGTAAAGTAATTTCTATATTTGGAAGCACTTATAAACAAAGGACCTGATCCTGGAAGATTTAACTGGATAGAGTTGCTAAATTTTAAGGGTTGTTAGAGCATTCTCCAATAAATTTGAAGGTAAGTCCTTAAGAAATCAATCATATAGATAAGAAATCAATCACATACATATGTACCCATATACACAGCCATAAACACACATATCTTTTCTGTAATATGCATACTTTCTGTGAAGAAAGAACAAGAAAGGATTTTTTTTATAGACACTTCAGGCTGAGTGAGTCTTGGTCTTGATGCAGCTCAGTGAAAGACAGAGGCATTCTTCTGTCTGTTTTGACTCATTATAAGTGCTATCTTTATGAATGCCATTTTTGGCACTATGTGAGCAAGCCACTTTTCAATTAATGCTCCCTCCTTGGCAAGCCATGCCCAGTCACAAAGACATGTCACGTTACATTATGAAATATGTGCAACTTACATTATAAAATACCGGTGCAACTTGTCATTATTCACCACCCCAGGGAAAAAATCAGGCTGATAAAATTCAAAAGGCATCCACTTTGGGCTGAGTGGGTAACTTGGCACTGTAGATAGGGAAAGGATTAGAGATGATTGTGGGTTTATTTAGTTATTCTCTAATACTTTTTAGTATTCCTGGAAACATGATGAAAATAGTTTGGATACATTCCCACAAATAAAATATTCCCAAAAGTTGCTCTTCCAAGCGTCATGTTTCATATCATTAAACAATTAGAATTCCTAGATGGTTGAAACCTGCTTCTGGTGAAAGCAAGCACCAACAGCATTATTTTTAATTACTCATGTTACTATACTTTTTCTAAGCTCTGATCATAGACCATAGATACAGAACAAGAAAAAAGACCTAACTGTTCTCAAAATCTCCTAGGATAATCTGCAGTGGTCAAGTCAAGCCCTATAATGTTATTTACATACATTCTTTTAGGGAAGTCCTTACTTTAAAAAATAAAATTAAAAAAAAAAAAAAAAAGAGAGAGAGGAAAAAAGAAAAAAGAAAAAACACAAAAAAAGAAAAAAGCATCAAAGAAGAAAGATAGCAGGGGTGTGGATGGGGAAAGGCATTGTGCAAAAATAATGCTGTCCTCTACAGCAGTTGTCCAAAGGAAACTACAGATATGTCATTCATATCAACTGGGCAGTAACATGCCTCAGTCTTTTTATGAAAGCTGTAATGTTTGACCAAAATAAAAAATTATTTTTCTCAGGGGTAAATATCGATGTTAACATTGTTTAATATTGTCATCAATGATCTGGTTGTTGGGAAAGAATGCATGCTTAACAAGTTTGTGGGTGACACCAAATTGCAGGGCAGAGCTGATTTGCTGGTGGAGGGGTCTGCCTTCCAGGGGGATCTTGACAAAATAGAGGAATTGGCCTATTAGGAATTTCATGGAGTTCAACAAAGACAAAGTCCTGCCCTTGGAGCAGAATGACCCCATGAAACGGTCGGGGCTGCGTAACAGTTCTGCAAAGAGGGAACCTGGATGTCCTGGTGAACATCAGATTGGACATGGGTCAACAGTGTGTTCCTTTGAGATGATGAAGCCTAACCATATACTGGGCTACATCAGCAAAAGCATTACTAGCAGGTTGAGGGAAGTGATTGCCCTCCTCTATGCCTCTGCAATCAGGAATGGTCTGCTTTTGGAGCACAAATATCAGCAGACAGAGATGACTGTTGGAGTGCCACCAAAATAGCTGGGGAATGGAGCACAAGACATACAAGGAGTGACTGAAGGAATATGGTTTGTTCAGCTCAAGAAGAAATGGATTGGGGCATTAATAATCTCCAGGTATGTAATGGTGGGAGGTTAAAAATCAGGTGAAGGCAGAGTATTCTTGAAAGTACACAACAACAACAAAAAAGACAGTGGTCAGGAGGTGCAACAGGGAAATTCCAACGGTGTTTGAGGAAAAAAGACATTTTCATGATGAGACCATTTAAGCACAAGAACAGAGAGGCTGTGGAATCTTCATCCATAGAGGCTTTCCTAACTTGTCTGGACTTTTGGAGCTAGCTCTGAATGGAGCAGCATGTCAAACTTGATGACCTCAGTGGTTTCTTCAACCTTAATTTTTTTGACAGTGCTGTGATTTTTTCCCTAGATCAGGGACATATTTTGGTCTTACATCTGAAATTTTAGGTTTAACAGAAGTCATCATGTTTGCTATAAGATTCCTGAATCATTTCTTATGGCCGGTGATATACAGATCATCCTGTAATTAATAATCTGTTCTGGCATAATATTTAAAGCAGTGTGAAGGGGAATGATTATATGAGACCTACCAGTGGTAAAGTGTTATCATGTGAAAAAAAAAAGGTGTAAAAATAATCAGTTGGTTGCTTGTTTGCTTGCAATGGAAACTAAAAACTAAAAGCCAGGCAAAGCCATTACTCTGAATGCATTCACTGCATTAAAAAATCTGGTTCAAAAGGTACATGAGCTAAGGACCCAGTGGAACTGTATGCCTAACTTAGAGATCTAAAATTAGATAAAATAGATCCAAATCTTCATTTCCAGTTGGAAGATAATATGAAAAGATGGTAATGAATGAGAGAATAGAATTATTTGTGTGTATACAGTGTATTTTCTTCAGAGGAATAGTTGCCAGTTAATCACAGGCTGTCAACTCTTTATATGCATCATGGAATGATCCATGAGGGCATCTGGGAAAAGATTTCATAGCAAGGGGCAGACAATCAGATTCTCAGATGATGTAAATCAGTCCTTTTCCTTTCACTTATCTCATGATACACCACTGTATTCCATCAGAAAATCTAGTGAATGGATGCCAACTATCCAGCTTCATACAGTTAGAATATCACATATTTGTATTTATCTTTTAAATATTGTAGTAAACTACATTTAATTCTGCCAGTTAAACCAGTTCTACAGGTCTGCAGCATTATGTAGAAGATCTGGATTTGTTTCCTATTGCTTTTATCTCATTCTCTGTCTTTGCAAGTACAGCAATGACAACAACAAAAAGGTGGCCTGAATCTATTCCACAACAAAGTGTGATATTGTCAGATCTTATCAGCTCAGAAAAGTTGGTCTGGTTTGTAGCTGTGGAGAGTTCAGTGGGAAAAAATGAGCTTAAGGGGTACCTGTATCTTTTGAGTTTTGGTCTGGTACTGCTACAGGAGATCGTTTCAACCTTGACTCCATTTTTTTCCAGCTGATATTTTTCCTGATTTCATTTTTTTCCATTTGTTTTCCTGCCTTCCTTGAGTTTAAGACAACTGACTTGTAGCTTTCACTATGGGTAAGAAGGCAGAAAGAAGGGGTTCATGCTCTGCTTGTATGCTACACATAGAGAATATGTTAGCTTTACACAGTTCTATGGCTCCATGCTATTCCCATGCAAATGATCTAGCAGGTTGGGGTTTTTTTAATGTTTAGAAAGAACTTTTGGGTAACAATGATGGACATGAAAATAAAAAGAAGACTAGATGAAGGAAGATTGTATGTAGAGAAGAAATAGGGTTAAAGTCAAAAAGGAAAATATATGGAGAGCTATATCTGTATCCTGTTAATCTGAATTCTTGCTTGTAAATTAATGAAGATGGGGGTTAAGTCTTCTTTGTGTATTCCTGGCTTAATTACCATAGAATCATAGAATCACTTTGGTTGGAAAAGACCTTTGAGATCATTGAGTCCAACCTTTAACCTAACCCTGCCATCCCACCACTAAACCATCTCCCTAAGCACCTCATCTAGCCTTCTTTTAAATACCTCCAGTGAT
>NW_009260269.1:2783568-2798841 GCF_000687185.1 Egretta garzetta | reverse complement strand
CCACTCTTCCCCGAGCCTGTAGCGCTGCATGGGGTTGTTGTGACCAAAGTGCAGGACCCAGCACTTGGCCTTGTTGAACCTCATACAGTTGGCCTCAGCCCATCGATCCAGCCTGTCCAGGTCTCTCTGCAGAGCCCTCCTCCCCTCGAGCAGATCAACACTACCACCCAGTTTGGTGTCATCTGCAAATTTACTGAGGGCACACTCAATCCCCTCATCCAGGTCATTGATAAAGATATTAAACAAGACTGGCCCTAGGACTGAGCCCTGGGGGACACCGCTTGTGACTGGCTGCCAACTGGATTTAGCTCCATTCACCACGACTCTCTGGGCTCGGCCATCCAGCCAGTTTTTAACCCAGCGAAGAGTACATCCATCTAGGCCATGAACTGCCAGCTTCTCCAGGAGAATGCTATGGGAGACTGTGTCGAAGGCTTTGCTGAAGTCCAGGTAGACAACATCCACAGCCTTTCCCGCATCTACCAGGGGGGTCACCTGGTCGTAGAAGGAAATCAGGTTGGTTAGGCAACACCTGCCTTTTATGAACCCCTGATTGTCCACCATGTGCCTGGTGAGCACACTCAAGATGAACCTCTCCCTAATCTTCCCCGGTACTGAGGTCAGGCTTGTTGTGCACATGGCTTGTTGTGTACATGGCTTGTTGTGCAATGAGGGACATAATAGGTCATGGTTGGGATTAAGAGAGAAAGAATGAAGGAACTTTACACATGGTTGATAATGTAGGAGGGAAGAAATACACACAATGGATAGAAAGAAAAAGAAGAAAATAGAAGTGATAAAAGAAGAAAAATAAAGATACCAAAGAAGGTGGAGTAAAAGTCAAAATAAAGAAGGACATATTTGGAAAAGAATGAAACAAGACAACTGAATCTTGTACTAGATGCAACCATAATGTTAGCTAAGAGACTTAGCTCCCATGTAATCACCTAAAAACTAACATCTATCCTCAAGTATCTTAACCCCAAACTGAATCCCAGCTGGAGTGCTTAAAAGCATCAATAGTATGCCTATGTTTTCTGTAGCTGGTGTCTATACATCTTTACAGTTTACCTGTTTACAAAGATTTCCTTACTTCTGGTCTTCCTCATAGGTCCTGTTTCTGCCATAAAAATAAAAAAGCCACTTAACAGGATCAGAGTGAAGGTACATCTCACCCACCTCTTGCCTTTGCTGATTATCCAGAAGCTGATAATTGAGGACCAGTGTAAGAGCTCTTAATATGGAAATATTTATTGAATTCCAAAATAATATGTTCACCATTGTACAGAATAGAGGAATACCTGAGTTTTGTTCCTGTTCTCATTCCCTCCTGAGGAGAGCTGGGGCAGTTTATTTTATGGGGCTTCTAAGCTTCTAAGCACTTCACTGTGTAGCTCAGAGAGAAAAGTCTGTTTCCTCAGCACCTCTCTTTATTAATTTCCATTGTTCTGAGGCAATGTAGTTGCTATGAAAGGCTGTGGGGACAGAAGCAATTTTTGTGATAGTGCTAGTTCTCTTCAGTAGCAAAGTCTGCAATTTTATCTGGCCTTTACTGTATCGAAGATGTTTAGAATTCATCTGAGTAAGGATGAGGCATAATACACCCCTTATCAGACTGCAGATAAGTCAAAAGAACATATTCAGTTTATGTTAACTTTAGTAACTCATCCCTGAAAAAAAATTCTTATTCAGATCCATTATAACAAAGAATAAGAATAAAGGGAGAGAGAGAGAGTTCTGTATAAGCTTCTTGACAATGTGGGGAGCTCCATCAAATACAGAAAATATATGACTCAGAAAAACGAATCTGCTTTCTGTAAGCAAATTTAAGTAAAAACAAATTAAATTTCACATGAATCTAAACTATCAATAGGGGTTTGCAAATCCTGGAAAAATAAACATTAACATCTATGAAAAAATCTAGATCCCTTTGTTCAAGAAGCAGTGCAGTGATAGCTCTTCCAGTCCCACTTATTTTATAAGCCAGAAGCCACAGTAAACTTTGAGAGTGGCTCCACAGAGACAGGGGAGAGCATGCTATAAACTGCTCTTTCTGAGGCACACACCAGTTTCTCTTTTTGGTACAGTACTGTTCTTTTTAGAAGTATTTGTTGATAGTGCTCATTGATTTCTGTTGAGGTTTCTATCGAATAACACCTTGCTGAGTTTATAAGGAGATGCGTGAGAGATACTTCTGTTCTTATTTCATGACCTGGAAGACCTTTCCCTGATCTAGAAAATAATCTTAAACAATCAGTACTCAGTCTGCACTGTCATGAATATAAGCCCTTAAAACTATTGTAGGAGTGTCCTTGTAATTCTTATAAGTATCTGTGTCATGATTTAACCCCAGCTGGTTACTAAGCATCACGCAGCTGCTTGCTCTCTCCCCCCACAATGCGGTGGGGGAGAGAATCCAAAGGGTAAAGTTGAGAAAACTCATGGGTTGAGATAAAGACAGTTTAATAGGTAAAGCAAAAGCTGTGTGCACAAGTTAAGCAAAGCAAGGAATTCATTCACTGCTTCCCATGGGCAGGCAGGGGTTCAGTCATCTCCAGGAAAGCAGGGCTCCATCACATGTAACAGTTACTTGGGAAGACAAATGCCATAACTCCAAATGTCTTTTGTGAAAGAAAAAATGTGTCATGATCCCTTTAAAAGTTTGTCTCTGTGATTATGTCTTTAGTACAGCCATCATGAGGAATGAGAAAAAGGAATATCTCTTTTACTGCGTGAAAATTTAAGTTCCTTTGTTTTATTGCAACCATCTTAAAGTGTTACAATATTGATTATTTAAATATCTGTTGCTGCTCTGAGTATTTTCATGCTGACTGACAGATCCCATTACCTTATCTGCTGAGGAATTCAGATTTGTTAAAGTTATGAAAAACAGCACTGTGTACGAATCATCAATCTCGCTCGGTTGTTAGCGCTCAGATGTTATGGAGACAGCTGACATTTCCTTGACATGTTGCACCATGTCCCCAAAATCTCTCATCTTTCCAGACTTGACAGAAAGAAAATTAATCGTGCAGACAGTGATTTGTCATTTTGAGGATTATCCAGGCAGCCCAGTAACACTGAAAGTACTAAATGTGCTGTTTGCCATAGTAATTTGTGCACAGATTCCGCAGTGACATAAGGACCAAAGTGGCATTTGGTGGGTTTCACAGCGAGGTTAATTGGTCTATTTAAGTAGTGGGCACTTACAGCATCAGCACCCACTGCACAGCCAGTGCATTTTACTTGCCTTAAGATGGCAGTAGAGTACTTTGACTGTGGGAAAGGCACTGCAACCTGTACTTAATGGTCAAGCTGAAGGAGGGGGAATGGGTTGTACATAAGAACTTCTGTAACACAGTATGAAATTAAATAGGGGAAGAACTTTTAAATCTTAATTTTGTGTTTCATCTAACAGTATCCCTGTATTTTTCAGAAGGAAATAACTATTGTTAAGGTAGTTCAACCTATTTAAAGGCTGAAATATCCAATGTGATAGAAAGAATGATGTTGCAGAAAGGAATTATAAATCACACCCTCTAAAGCTATCTTGTATTTCTTTTCTGGAATACTGGTTTAATTTGCTGTTTCATTTTTAAATAGGTACTCAAGGCTTAGCACTAGCCTTAATGTATTGGATACTTGATTTTAAATTGGTGGAATTAAAGTCAAATTAATGTAGGAAGACCTATACCTGCTCAAAGACACTCATTAAAGCAGATCAGATCTTAAACTTAGGAAAAAAAAATATTGAAAATATTAGTGACACAACTAACTTAATTGTCCACAATTCACTAAAAAGCTGGTGATGTGTTTGTCAGGTGTGCAAACAAACCCTGGCTCTCTATCCAGTAATAGATACAAAATGTGTGTGGGTCCCTTACACCGAGGAATCATGAAATTTTATGAAGCCTTTTATAACACTCGCTCTTTTCTGTGTTATGTTCTTCAGGGAGAAGAAATTTGTGGTCCCGGTTCCTATCCCTCTACCACAGTCCCAACAGGTTGTGGCACGTAAGTAGCTGTATGGCTGCATTTCTGTTTTTTTCAACAAGCAATCTGTGAAGTAACACAAATCCAATGTCTGCTCCTGCAGGAACAGAGAATTATTTCCTACTTTAAGTTGTTCAGTAAGCCACAATAGATCCCAGTGCATAATTCTAAAACAGAGACTGCAGCTGGTATTTTACCTCTGTAAAACTGGAAACTTGATGGGTCTCTGTCTGTCATCTACCATTAAAAAGCAGAGCTCCACATGTTAGTTTCTTTAGATCTGACTATCTAAGAACAGGAAGAAAATCAGATGTAAAACCTGGTGTTTGTTTTAATCCCAAATGCTTTTGGGGGTGGATGAAAACACCTATTATCCCTTTTAAGTTATTTACTTGTTAATTTAATCCATGACATTCATCTCATTTGTGTCAAGTGTGAATAATGAAATCAGACTATTAGTTTAATGTTTCAATCTGTAATTTGCATACTAGGGATTCAATCTGCCATTCTTAGATAATGAAGTAGGAAGAGGCCTGAGCTACTTGGCACTGACATAGAATACTGTATAGATAAAATAATTTAAAATGACAAAAATATGAACCAGAGCATGGGGATTGGGTGTTAATCAGCTGAAAAAGGCAAAAGAAGGAGTTTGGAGCTAAACCTGTAAATTATAGTTCTGATTTTTTATAGTACTGTGCAAAGTCTCTGTCCTGAAGTCTGTGAATTTCTTATTGCTGCCCTTTCTCCCATACACACCCTAGCAGTTCACTCTTTAAAAGAACCCTATAGAAAACAGACTGCTGCTAATTTTTTCCTTTATGTTCCTCTCAAAGGGATATGTGTTTGTGCATCCAGTGTGTGTGCATTTTCCTGTAAATATAACGTATTCTTCATTTGAACAAACAGCTGTCTCAGCCCCTCTTCGACACTGAGTGCTGAGCACTCACATCCTGTCCTGACTAGTAGTTATGAAACAGGAATGTGGAGAAATGGCTAGAGATAACCTGACTTATGATAAATCTAAGGTTACACTTGGTAGATCTGCTGCCTAGGATGGGATGGTGATGCAAGGTATCACTATTCTGTTCCTAGTTTGGACATCCAAATAAAAGGGATGCTCAAAATATTGGAAGTGGGAGCTATTAATTCAAACTCAACTGAGAAAAAGAGAATCCCAAACCAGGATTTCACATACCTTGGAGAAGCTAGGCTTACGACACACAAGGTAGCTGGCAAACGGTTCTGTGAATCTAACTCTTTCTTTTCTTGCAAAAATCCCCAAATAAAACAAAGAACTCTGAGTCAATGGAAAGATGTTTATAGAAAAAGAGATATTTTTAATGTTGCTTTTCTTGTTTTTAGTGAGAAAAAACCCGCTGGTTTGGTTTCATTTTATTTCAGTTTCATAGTGTCTTTTTGTTTCTTTATTTACTTGTATTTTTCTTTTGGTTAAGCTGTAAGGTTATTTTTAGAAATGGGCTGCTTTTCCTACACCCAAAATGTACCCAGTACTTTTGGAACTGGAGATAATCACTGACACCACACATAAAAATCAGCAATGCAAAACAATTTCCATAGAGCTGTGCTGATCTACCAGATTTTCATGATATTTGTGATATTCACTGGTGTACTACTATCAGTGATTCCTAATTTATAGCCACTATGTCAAGCTACTAGCATGCATCAACATTCACCTATAGGGTATTTTGGGAATGCAAAAATGCAAAAATAATGTAAGATGAATATCAGACAGTTCTATTTTGGGTTTAATGTCACAGTTTTGTTTTACATTATACTATCAAAATAGTATATTAGATATTTTGTAATACAAGATTTTTAAACTGAATCTTTATTTTTTTTATTTAAATGTTTGATAGCCTTAAATGAGTCTGGTTTTCTGCTGAGTTAGTCCCTGATTGTGTTTCTGAAATTCAGAATGTTAAAGTACATTCTGTAAAACCAATGCTTTATTTCTATTGATGAAATGATAACAAGCCACAGTTAAGCTTCCCAACCTGGCAGTGTATATGAAGGATGTTAAAAATGTCTGCATTAAAATATGAATGAAAGAATGCCACATCAGGTTCAAAAATGCCTGAGATATTGGGAAATAAGTATGTGGTAGGCATGGAAATGACATTTATAGTTAATGAGACTACTATAGAACAATTCTGTTTGTTAACCAAATATGATTTTATAAGGAATTGATTTAAATGAGTTAAAGCAGGAATACTGAGAATAAATGCTAAAGCGTGAATAAAATTGTGGGTACTTTCAGTCATTCTGCTATTTTGGCATTACAGTGCCACATCTAAATTACAAACAAGCTCAAGGACAGGGAATCAGACCAAAGTCTGCACACAATTTATGTGGATTAAGAAACATACCTTATCATAGAATCATAGAATCATAGACTGTTTTGGGTTGGAAGGGACCCCTAGAGGTCATCTAGTCCAACCCCCTGCAGTGAGCAGGGACACCGCTAACTAGATCAGGTTGCTCAGAGCCCCGTCCAACCTGGCCTTGAATGCTTCCGGGGATGGGGCCTCCACCACCTCTCTGGGCAACCTGTTCCAGTGTTTCACCACCCTCATTGTAAAGAATTTCTTCCTTAGATCTAGTCTAAACCTACCCTGGTTTAGTTTAAAACCATTACCCCTTGTCCTGTCACAGCTGGCCCTACTAAAAAGATTGTCCCCATCTTTCCTATAGGCCCCCTTTAGGTATTGAAAGGCCGCAATCAGGTCTCCCCGCAGCCTTCTCTTCTCCAGGCTGAACAAGCCCAGCTCTCTCAGCCTGTCCTCATAGGAGAGGTGCTCCAGCCCTCGGATCATTTCTGTGGCCCTCTTCTGGACCTGCTCCAACTTCCACCTTATATATGGAACTAAAGATTTATTGTTAGATTAATTAAAGTATTATCAGTTTAGTGAAGGAGATATTATTAACTTAGTCACAATGAGTTACTGTAACAGTTTATAATGACAAAATTAAAACTGATAAAGACAAATGTTGTAGTATCTATCCCTGGTGCTAGGCTCACCCCTGGAATCTGCCCAGGGTGCTAAGGTCAAAGATGCTAGTGTTTCTCAGGAAGAAGATATGCAAGTAGGGTGAGTTATCAGCATTCTGAATCATTTGGCAGGAAACATCTGATGCTGATGGAGGGTTTCTTCCCTCTTGCTCTTCAGTTTACTTAAAACTCTATATGTTTGGTAACAGTCATTTAATTCACTGATTTCCACTTCCATGCTGCATTTGACTTTCACTATATATGGGATGTTTTACATATGTTGTATATTTATTTTTTGCTTCTTTTCCTCAAAACCATTTTTTCCCTGTTCACAAGGTTGCATGCCCTTAGTGAATAGTAACTGAACATTTGTGACACATTTCTATGGCCCTGGGGTGACCAGTATCATATGCATATATTTTCAAGACCTACGCCATGATCTTTACTCAAACTGTCAGGGTCTCTGTTTCAAGCCCTTGATTTTCTTCCACAGCCTTCAGGCTGTGGTTTCCTGATAACAACTAATTTTTTTTTAGCAAAAACTGATCAGAGAAACAGCTTTTCTGGAGTGACTTTGAATAGTTAGTTCAGTCTACAAAAAATAGCGATCCATTTCAGAAATACATCCATCCACCTATCTATAGATGCATACAGGTACAGAAATTATACTTTAGTTACTACTTGTTATTAATACCTAATATTTACAGTGACATGACTGATGTTGTCAGAATTTCTTTGCTCTAACATAGTGATTATTTGCTAACTGAAACTACTATTCTAAAATCTGCTATTCTGCTGTGATTTAATGTTAGCAGTTCTAAGCATATCCTCATGTACATCACCATTGTTCTTCCAGATACCCATACATTCACCCATAATCTCCTGTACAGTCAACTGATTCTTTGTATACGCATGTGTGGTAGTGTGTCCTTCTAGAAAATTCTTCCTTGAAATATGAGTGAAAAACCAGAGGCAATAATCTTTGGAACAAGAATCCAAAAGTTCTACTGGTTTATCAGGCTTGTGGAGTAAAATCAAAGCCAGTAAAAGTAGAAGACATGGATAGATGTGTTGCTGATCTTTTCCAAAGGCCTTCCTACGAGGTCCTCGCAGGCAGCACATTGTTGCTTTGTTTGTGGCACATCCTTGACTTTGTGAAGTGTTTTCTGCTGTTGAAAACACCATAAGCAATACATCCTCTCTTTGTGAAGTTCACTGTAAGTGAACTACTATTTTCATTTGATGTTTTACTCTTCTGCATGATAGGCTTTTACACTAACAGTTGCTGATGAAGTTTTCAGCTTTACATGTGCTCTGTGAAGTCATATCTATCCCATCCACATAGTTCAGGGAGCAGTAAATGAGTTTAACATGATCACAGATGGGTATGTTGCACTAACCATCAGGGAAGGCAAATCTTTTGAATCTGCATCTCCTAGCCTGGTACCCCCAGGCTACAGGAAGACAAATACCTAACACAAATAAGCCACATTGAGAATTGCTCTCACAGGATAAGGCATTTTATGTTGAGTATCCTAATACCTTTATGAGAAAAAGAAGTGACAAAATGATGAAGTGATCACAACTAAAAGGAAAAGTTGCTTTGATTTGTAGAGTGAACAAGATTTTCCAACAATCTTGTATAATCTTTATTTCAGCTTGGAAGAAAATACCAGCTGGTGGTATGTTCTATAATGTAAGCTATACATTTGAAGTTCTACAGTTTAAAGAATGTGGTTGTTTCTTTCAAGAATTCTGTTAAAAATTTAGTTGTTTCTTTTGCTTTTCTTCAAAGGTAGTCTAAATTGGAAATCTTGGTGACCTCCAGGGAAGCTTCACACAAAAAAAAGACCATGTGATTAAATATTGTAATGACACAACAAAAGGGCAGAGTTAAAAATGAAACAACCTACTGCAGGGAACAGAGAGCTGGAAATCTGAAAAGCTTGCAGCCAGATTCTATTCCTGGCGCTATGGTACCTGTTGTCTAGCTTTGATCTAATAATTTCCATTCTTTGCCATTTTACCCATCTATGTTAGAACAAATGTCCCCAGTTGTTCCTGATAGGATGATACTTCATAACTAGTTTAATATGTAAGTAGTACGATTGTCTAGTGTGTTATAAAAGTTTTTCAATCCTATGCATATGTTCAATATTGCAATACATGTTCCATACTCAGTTTTAAAAGGTTAGTTCTTGGTAGTTATAAATTTTTAAATATCCTATAACTACTCTGAAGGCTTTTTTGTGACAATCATAGCAAGAATAAAATATTCTACACAATCTGTTCTCTGTTTCAGAGTGTAAGAGGAAAACAATTATCTGAAACCGGTAAAATTATTTTTTTTTTTTTTTTTAAGAAATTATACCAAAAAAAATAGTAGAAACAGTTAAACAGAATCTTGGGAGTAAGGATCTGGACAAAGTAAAATAATTTTTACAGCTGAGATTAAGTATGCCAAGTGCTTTACCTAACGATGATATTTTATAATTGATCTATGATTACTGAAAATAGGAGCTTATGAAGACAACTTCAAAGGACCTTTCAATCGAGTTGTTCTAATAAAATTTGCTAAAACAATTAATAATGCATATAGCACTTTACTATGTTGTCATTTTTCTTTCCTACATAATGGATACTGCTTTCAATTTTGCATTCAGTTACTCTGGTTAATTAAGTTTTTTGTCCCCTATTTCTATTATAATATTAAATATTATAGATGTTTCACTTTGGAGTAATTAAGCATTCTTTTAATAAGGAAAAGTGATTTTTGTTTGCTTGTTTAGCTTTATAAATATCCTTCTAATTTTGCTGGTACTTTTTTCTCATGGAAAAAGACAAGAGGGAGAAATAGTAATGCAAATGTTTGAGAATTTTCCTCCTTGTTTTTTTCTCTGTATATGAACTAGGAAAGGAAGGAATTAGAGCATGAGGGAAAGAATTCAGGCATTGGATCTGCTAGGTAATCAGAGTCTTACAGCTCTGGCTTGTTTTCTCTATTGCTGGTTGAAAAGCCCAAATAGGCACTGTCCCACTATACTCCCTTTCCAAATAGTTTCCAATTTGAAGGTCCAATTATCTAGATCTTTACTTAGCTGAGTGATGTTCAGGTCTAATGACACATATGGAACAGACTCTTAAGACACCTCTAGCTGCCCAGATCTTAAAGGAAGATCTCACAGAACTTAATTTCCGTTTAAGTAACATTAATAAGAGCTAAAAGAGATCATAAGAATGAGGGAAAAAAAAACCCAAACAAAAATAGTAAGGATCAAATGACCACAATATTTCCTCACTTACTGTTTAAATATAAAGCTTAATCCCACTAATAGAAGGTCAGTAGGTGACATTGTGGTTGATTTTCTGGGACACAACTTACCTTTGGCATGACACAAGCCACATATACTTGCAGTTTGGCTTCTCTAGGCAGATTAACCAGTGTGCCATAGCTGTGGCCCCTAAGTATCCTCATTAAGGAGAAACCTGACATGAGCTGAGTACATGCTAATGTATTGCTTTGTACAGATGTAAAGTGAAGATATGGATGCTACATCTGAAACCTGCCTTGAGTTTATCTTAGGAAAATTATTGTACTGTTTGCAAAATGGGAGATTCAGCACACAGCTAAAATGGCTAAATTTAGCCCTTTGGCTCACACAAAATAGACATATGGTGTTCAATTTACTTGCCTAAACACAAGCATCTAGTGACATTTGACTTGCCCTAAGGTATTCTGCCCGTGTCCCTGCTGCTGCTCCAGAAGGGCTTCAATATTTTGCAGGTCCTTTGTGATGTTTGATGGCCTGAGTATCTGTCAGACATCTTAAGATATCTAAACTGGCAATAGATTTCTGTGTTTAGGCAACTGGATCCCTCTTGTTCTGGCTGATCAGGTAAATAACTATATAGAATTCTTTGTATTAGGCAGGTCTCCATCTGCTAGGGGGACATAGACATGTAGCTCACAAATAGACAGATACAAGCTGACACCTAAATTTATTTATTTTTCATTATGACATGATCCCTACCAGGACCCTGGTTTGATACCTTTTGCTATAATAGGATAATTAATTTCCCACTGTTTGCTTGTAGTAAAATATCAGCTAATGCCACAATAAGGCCAAGTGCCAGGTCCTGCACTTGGGTCACAACAACCCCATTCAATGCTACAGGCTTGAGGAAGAGTGGCTGGTAAGCTGCCTGGCAGAAAAGAACATGGGGGTGCTTGTTGACAGCTGGCTGAATATGAGCCAGGAGTGTGCCCAGGTGGCCAAGAAGGCCAACAGCATCCTGGTTTGTATCAGAAATAAAGTGGCCAGCAGGACTAAGGAGGTGATTGTCCCCCTGTACTTGGCATTGGTAAGGCCACACCTCAAATACTGTGTTCAGTTTTGGGCCCCTCACTACAAGAAAGATATTGAGGTACAGGAGCATGTCCAAAGATCAATGAAGCTGGTGAAGCGAAAGATATTGAGGTACAGGAGCATGTCCAAAGAAGATCAATGAAGCTGGTGAAGCATCTAGAGAACAAGTCTTATGAGGAGCAGCTGAGGGAGCTGTGGTTGTTCAGCCTGGACAAAAGGAGGCTGAAGGGGAGACCTTATCACTCTCTACAAGTCCTTGAAAGGAGGTTGTAGCAATGTAAATGTCAGTCTCTTTTCCCAAGTAACAAGCGATAGGACAAGAAGAAATGGCTTCAGGTTGCACCAGTGCAGGTTTAGATTGGATATTAGGAAATATTTCTTCACCAGAAGGGTTGTCAAGCACTGGAACAGGCTGCCCAGGGAAGTGGTTGAGTCACCATCTCTGGAGGTATTTAAAAGACATGTAGATACAGCACTTTGGGACATGGTTTAGTGGTGGACTTGGCAATGTTAGGTTTACCATTGGACTCAATGAACTTAAGGATTTTTTCCAAAATAAATGATTCTATGAGATGTCAAGAAAGAGCTTTTTCTGTTAGGACTCCCTTTAAGGATACTGTCTGTATTCCAGGCTGATGTTCCTATAAGATGTGAAAAAATAAATCTTTAGAGTGACTGCTGCAACCAGGAGCCCTAGAATATGCTGTCCTGTGGAAAGTCCTCTTTCTCAATTTCCTGTTTTCTCTCAATAAATTAATGCTCTTGGTCATGACCTACTTTTGTGATATGGAGAAGACATGTAGATGTGGCACTTAGGGACATAGTTTAGTGGTGGACTCGGTAGTGGTAGGTTACCAGTTGTGCCTGATGATCTTAAAGGTCTTTTCCAACCTAAATGATTCTATGATTCTATAATAAGAACAAGGGAATGTTTAGGATCCCAACACAGCACTAATAATTCCATCCTACTGCTGCAAGAAGAATTTACCTTTAAAACAGTATAGTTTTGCCTTCTAAAGCCACAGTGACCTTCTCATTATCACACTTGAGTAGCATGTAGTGAGTCTTAGAATGTAATGAGTCAGTAGAAAACAAAACATAATAAAAAAATATCACAAGTCCATTGTCCTTACCCCATGGATGTTTTAAAACAAAAAATGAGGGATAGCATAAATATGGGTTCACTCTCACTAGTTTCTTCTTTTGAGGCTAAAGAAAAGGTAGAAGACATTGGGATAAGTTCTACAGTGAGACACAGATGCCAGACAGTAAAACATTAAGAGGCAGAAAACAAATGCCCATCTGGACAAATACTGGCAGGTCCCTCTCTGTTTAATGTCATCTGAGTTTTCTTACAATCACATTCACATTATAGAGAGTTGATGCAAAAAAAGCCCTAGAAATCCATAACAACGTCAAGGTTATTCAATCCTATGGGCCAACATGCTTCTCTGTCTTCCCAAACAAGCTGTAAACAACAGAGCATCTCTGCTGGAAGTCCTAGTGGAATGGACTTTCAGTAGAGTATTTGGTTACTCACCAAGTATAGCACAATAAACTTATGCTGTTGTGCTCCACTTCAGCGGAATTGTTACAAGTGATAACGTACACTTTAACTTCATCCTTGATGTTACAAGCTAATACGCTAAACAGATCAGAAGGCAGCCATGAAATCTCTTCTGGTCTTAAACTACAAATTTACGGATGAAAGTCTTTATCACTTTTCTAAATCATCTTTTCTACTCCCTTTCTTCAAATATCAGAATAAAACTATGTACGCTGACATTCTGTATCTCTACACAGAACACATAGTGTATCTAATTTATTTTTTACTTATAGGCTCAGCTTTTATTAAACTGATATTCTTTTACTTTTTTTTTAACACTTTTAGGATAGTGCTGTCATAGTAAGCACAGGAAACATTGTTGTCTGACATTTCTGAGTCACTACTGATCTTGCCATAACCAAACACCAAAAACATTTTCACTTGAAATAATTAACATATTAGAAGTTTTCCTGTGGTCAACATAAGACCTTCAGAAGAGTTCACAAAACTTAGGGAATTCAAGATACATATAGGCTTCTTAACTCAATCTGATAGCAGGTGGGACCCATTTTTTCATGGATGAATATCTCAGAAAGAGTTCATAATTTTCAGTTGTTCTTACCAACAATTTAAGAAGGAATATTACACTGCAAAATTCAGTAAATTACAAAATTGTATTAATTTTTCATTGATCATAAGGCACCTATTTTTGTTTATTTGCATAATGGAAATTCTAGCATCAGTTTATAGTTCTGTTCATGTTGACTTGCATGCTCTGTCCTTCAGTCTGCCCCAGAAATCCCTTATTTATTCAATTTATCTAGCATTGTTTTTATTCTTTAAACTATTTTTAAAAGAAAAACTGACAGTTTCATAGGTTGCAAAGATTAAAAAAGACTTTTGTGGTTCTTCTACATTATATTTAACACATATATCAAATTTTCTGTTCTAAAGGAACACCTAGAAAATCTATGCTGAATAAAATTGCCTCTTTTAAAATTCTCTTTAAAAGTAACTAGGAAATAGTTGAAGTTCTGAGACTCTGTATAGATTATATCTATGAGCCTAATACCATCTTCCCTTTGATTTAATCTTAATGATAGGTCCTTGCTTTTCAAGACTCACCCAACTGCTGTTGCTCTAATGTACATTTTAAGTGCTTTCGGTTTAATTAGTTAATTATTTAATTAACTTGCTATATGTAATTCATGATGTATAATTTGTGACTGTAGTAGGCTAAAAATTAAGTATATGATGCCACCCCACACCCCTCCAAAACGTGCCTTTGTGTATTCTAATGAACCTCATGTTCCCTGTGAAAAAATCCATGCATGTATTAATATATGTTGAGAAATACATTTCATAAACATGTCATCTTCGTAGGTCTTACAGTATCATTTCTCTACAAAAATAATGATTCATAAAATAAACTGCTTGACCATATTCAGGCTTCAGAGAAGAAAGATTGCTATAAATTGTCTTTGATTGCAAGAAGAATGATATTAGTCTTAACCTGTTCACATTTCCTTTGAATGATGTTGATAGATGACTATTAAGTGACCAATTCCTGATAGAAAATCTAGCAAACAGACAATTTTGTAGGATTTCAACATAGATCCTTTCAACATTTCTACTTGAAGATCCTATCCTTACTGAGATTAAAACAATAACTGTCTCATTTTTTCTGCTGAGGGAGGGAGAAGTGACAGCTTTTCCAGTGTGTAAAATGCCCTTATAAGATATTTAAATGAAAATAGAGATGGTCATTGACTAGACATAACTGGATCACACCACATGGTACTAAGATTGGATTTGAACTTGAGTTGCTCAAAAAACTTGGAACTGAAGAGGCGACAAAGTAATGTTAGGAATCAAGACAAATACACCTCAGGAAAGCCAGGTGCTCCAGAATCAGAAATTTCTTATTGAAAAGAAGGCAAAACATATACCAGAAGGTAATGGAAGGCTTTGCCTCGTCTCTGAGGCCACCTAGAAAAAGGTGCTATACTGGGCAGCTGTCTGATTCTAGGTATTCTGGAGTAATTTTTACCTCAGACTGTCTGCAAGACCAGAGAAGGGTTTGCTCCACTCATCTTCCATTCCCTGTGTTGTTTTCCCGAGTACCTTGCTTTTCCTTGTTTTATACCTTTTCTTTCTTTTTTATCCTTCACTTCAGTCTCTGAATGTCTGCTTATATGCATGCACACATGAAAAAGAGCTCCATAAAGTCTTCCTAGGGAAACTCAGAGAAAATCCTAAAAGTATTAATCAGAGATCTCTACCTGTTTGGAAAATTGCAGCTGCTTAAAAAGTGTGTACTGTGCTCTGTCTGACAAACTTTTACTTATCACAAG
>NW_009260269.1:2736644-2783508 GCF_000687185.1 Egretta garzetta | reverse complement strand
CAACTATTAGCAATTATTGCAATCAATAGTATTTTAAGAAGGAAGATTTTAATTGGTACAGGGACTGCATTGATGAAAATTTTTAATCCTAAACAATGGCTTGACTGATGTTTGCACAGTCATGCAGTTTTTCTAACCAGGTCAACATCTTTTATAATCTTATTTCTTATTTTTTAATATCTTATTTCTAGTGTGTAAGATCTTATCATTTTGGTGTTAATGTATGATTTATTTTATTTTACATTTGACCTAGATTTCTCAGATTCATTGCTTTAGTCTTTGTTGAGTTCAATATTATCAATAATAGCTTAGCCTTTCCTGATATGAATGTCCTTATTTTTGCTATTTAAAAAAAAAAAAAAAAATAGAAACACATGATGTTGATACTCAGTTTATTTGTTTTAAGTAGTAACCCTGGTTCAGGACATTTGAGGACCTTAGTGATTGTCAGATGGGAAATAATAGCTTGGATGAAGTCTCCTTATATAGTTTTGTTTTCTGAAAAGATGGTATAGGGCAGGCTAATATAACTCACTGTCCAAATGACAAAATATGCCTAAACTACAGCTTTATTTTTTTACATGATACAGTGTTTATTTAAAATAAAAGTATTTCTGTCATATTCTGTTGAAATTGCCAGTGTTCAGAGACTTTCAGAGAAGAAAATGGACTATGATTACAACCCCCTAAATGTATCAAAAATGAGGTTGATAAACATAACAAAATACTGTTTTCTTCAGTACAGCTCTCAGAACAAGGCTGTTGAATTTTTTAAAGACATTTTTTAAAATGTTCTGAGTCAGTCAAGAGGAGGAAAATCATGAGAGACCAGACCAAGGCAGCAAGCTAGGTAACCCACCTGAACCCTAAACATTCTCCCTGGTAACAGATGATAGAACGAGGGGGAATGGTTTGAAGCTGCGCCAGGGCAGGTTTAGGCTAGACATTAGGAAAAACTTCTTCACCGAAAGGGTTGTCAGGCTCTGGAATGGGCTGCCCAGGGAGGTGGTAGAGTCCTCGTCACTGGAGGTATTTAAAAGAAGGCTAGATGAGGTGCTTAGGGACATGGTTTAGTGGTGGGATGTCAGGGTTAGGTTAAAGGTTGGACTCAATGATTTCAAACGTCTTTTCCAGCCAAAGTGATTCTATGATTCTATGATATTTTCTACCCTGGATGAATTCTTGGAAGCTGATACTGTTGAGTTAAGGACTCTTACAGTGAAGACCTTTGGAAACAGTCCCTTTCAGTGGTGCTTTCAAAATGTGGAGATAAATGAGGGTGGCAATATCTTCCTTTCTAATATTATCTTTCCTTTTCTATTACCTTATGTCTCACAATGCTTCACCAAGAAGGAAGGAAACGCTTTCTATCCAACAAGTTTCTCTAGCACTTAATATCATTACCTTATTCTGCATTTTTTAACCAAAATTAGAGCACTTACAGGGCTTGTCTGCTCTATTTATGCATTGCACTGGAACTGAGAGTCTTCTATACAATTTCACTGAAATTGGTCAATGGATGTACAGACCTATATGAGAAGCCAAGGTGAAAACAAATTGCACGTTGCATTTTCAGAATACACAGTGCACTATTCCTTACAGGCAATGGCTGAAAAAAGGCATAATTTCTGGTTCTTTCTGTGATTCCTAATGCTGTCTCTGTCAGCAGTATCCATCTGCTTGACAGCACCGAGACTACTCCCTCTTCCTAGGGAGATGAAGATACAAAGCTTTAGTATACACTATTCATGGTCACTTCTTGCTTACACTTTAAATTACTTTCATGGGATAAGACTATCCTCTGAACATGCTTGCGGTGGCATCAAGGTTTTTTACAACTTATTTTCTTTAAGTTGTTTCTAGTAATCTTCTGTGAAATTACAGAAACATATGCCTGTGTATGAAGCTCCATTTAAAATTTAATATTTCCATTTATAAATAAATCTAAATAACATTATGTTTATCTTCTTTTGTCATTGCAGGCATTCACACAATGGAAATGGTTGTCAACTCAAAGATAGACCCTGCAGCAAGAAAAGAAATTGAAAAAGACTGAAAATGTGCAAATCAATTAAAATTCCATAACAATATCTTCACACGGCCAATATTAGCAGATCTTGCATATACCAGTATGCCTATGGCAACATAGAGTCCTTTGGGAATGTAATAGCTGGACATAGTTACTCTGCATAGGTATATAATAATCTGTGGGATTAGTGTCTGAATGCATTTTGTGTATATTAACATCCCATTATTTAAGCATATCAAAGGACAACTAATATAATAGTTATATTGAGTATAAAAAATAACAAGCTCCATGAATTATTTAAATATAAAATTGAGAAGTGGAATTTAATTTCATGACCATGATTTAAATTAAATTTAATTTTAAAGTTATTTTCTCCCTATGTGGTAGGTTGACCCCAGCACATTTTCTCACTCACTTCCCCAGAAGGTTGACAGAGACAATCAGAAAGGCAAAAGTGGGAAAAACTCATGGGTCAGGATAAAGAAAGTTTAATAATTGGGAAAAAACCCTTAAAACCCCAAGTGATATAAAGGTAATCACTCACCACCTCCCACCTCTCTTAAGAACAGCTACTTTGGAACATCCCTTTATTGCCCCTCCCATTTTATTGCTGAGCATGACTTTTGTGAAACGGAAAATCTCTTTGGTCATTTCGGGTCAGCTGTCCTTTCTGTGTCCCCTCCCAAATTTCTCTAACATTTCACTAATTGAAACATCACTGAAGATGCAGCCTGGATTTGAAAATGGGGGTAAATTTTGAAGTGTCTGTTTAAATACATTGATTATAGAAGGTATGCCAGTGATTATTTTTTTCACTAGTAAAGTTAAGGGCAGGAGTGAATTTCAAGTATTTTGTGTTAGTTCCTTAATCCCACAAAAATACGATATGAACTTCCACAGGTTGCTCAGCTTCTGCATTACAGTCAGTGATTCTATTATGCAGTGATTCTATGTAGTGCAGAATAAGAGCTGCGCTACAGAGGCAAAACCATGTGCTCTATTCCAAAATGTGACTTGATGGATTAATAAATTCAAGTTCTATTCATCTGTGTGTTTCAGACTAAAATAAATAGAAACCACCATGGGTGAAATGAAACTGCAGCTTTAAAAACTATGAGTTTAATGCAGACAGGTAGATAGTCATACAAAATTGCAGACCATGCTGCAGAAACACCTTTGTCTTTTAACACTAAAATCTTACATTTCAAATTATTATTCCCTTGAAAGTTGACAGCTGGATCAATGGATACTCTGAAACAAATGTGAATCATTATGAAGGTCTAACAATTCTTTTTTTTTCTTTTATTTTTTCTTTCTGATAAATTAATAAAGAAATCCAAATATATAAATTAGGCAACAAATAAGGAACTTTTTCTAGTGCTGTAAATAGACTGTGACCTAAAACATTTGTTCAGCACTCTATTTTGTTAACAACATCAGATTCAGATCATTGGCTCATATTACCTGGAGACAGAAAGAAAATTGGTTGAACTAATTAGGAAATTTGCAAGACAGGTAATTCATGTTTAAGACTCCAGAAAACATACACCATGTTTCATAATAGGAGCTGAATTTCTTAGCTGGTGTACAGACGATGCGCAGATATAACTTTTATTTATACAATAGAGGTACAAAACAAATCCAGATGGAAATGAGAAATCTCATCTATCAAATCAAAGACTATTCATAAGCAAAATTTCATTTGCCAGGGCTTAACATGCATGCAATTTACATAAATCACTTTGTTTTTACATAAAAATAAGAAAGCTTACAGGAAAAATATCTTATGCACACTAGGAGTCAAGTGGATGCAAAATTTTTACCACATTGACTAAATTTGTCTCTAGATTTAACTTTATTGTAGTGGAATTATGGCCAGGAAGAAGTTGAACATTCTGATTATAAAGGAAGATAATGGACATTTTAGGTCAGTCTTCTAAAATGAAAACCTTTTAATTTGAAGGGAATTTTATATGCACTTCATATGATTTCAGTGTAATATGAGATAAGGAATGACTGTACCTTCTAATAGTTGTATCAATTCTTTAAATGAAAAAATTATGGAAGTTGATAATAAACCTAAACAACTTTCAGTAAAGCCATTATCTTCAGTCATGCCAAAGGCAGTTTTTTCATTGATGTAAGGGGAAGTTAGACAAATTTCCAGCAATCAGCTGTGTTAAACTGCATTCAAAAGCCCAGTGTGAGTCACATTAGTTTAAAAATATGCTATAAATATCAAATACATTTGTGCATTGGGTAAAGAAACATAGTGTTGCATTAATGCATATTTTGGTCCACTATGGAAAAAGTTTTGTGTTGATATAGAAAAATCATTACTTTCAATTATTCTTCTTCAATGCCTCTGAATTACTTTCCTATTACCTATTGCTTTTTTCCTCTGAGGTAGTTTTTGTCTGCTTTTCTAAATTTGACAAGTCTACATTTGTTAGTGGAAGGAAAAATAAGTAGTAATGGATTCTTTATAGATATTTTAAGATAATACTGCTTTCATCAGCCTTAAATTTTCTGACATATTTATTAATTTATTATTGTACCATAATAAAAGTAGCCAGATCTGCAGCAGGCTTATAGACTACCTTATTGATCTGAGGTTTGACTGATGAATCACTGAAGAGCCACATTATGTTGTCACTGAAATTATTGTTTGTTACTTTTTTAATTTGAAAAATGTTGTCACTCATACATCATATTTAGCCAAGAAGGTGAAAAAACATTTAAATACAGAAAAGAAATTCATAAAGGAAAACCATGAAGGTATGTAAAAACTGAAACTGCAGTACTTAAGGTACATTGACTGAAGTATGTACTAGTTGTAGTAATATCTCCAGTGGAGAGTTGATTGTGAGCTTTTTGTCCTTAAAAATTAGCAGTTTTTCCATTGTTTTAACTTTCCTTTACATGATTTATTAATTCCTGATTCGTAGGATTAGATGGACAGACAGACATTCCTGTTAACACATGTGCTTGTGTAACAATCTTCTTTTATCTGGTATTTTCGCAGAGCTATAATATCCTACACAATAGATCATTTAATACAGATAAATTCTGTCTGTACCTGACAGAAAAATGCAGCTCACAAGACCATAAGTTTGTGAATCTATCCATCTGTGGCCTTGTATAGTTTACTAATATAGATATAGCCAGTAGAATTATTTCCCAGTAGGATCCATTTTTCCAAAATAAGGGAACAAAAATGCCTATAATCTTCCTAACAAAAATACTAAAAGCAGCAGTGGAGGTTCCACAGCTGCCACAAGCCTGTTTCAATGTTCAATTCCTTTTACCATCAGAAAGTTCTCCTTAGTATCTGTTAGATCTCTCCCAGTTTCATATTAAGCTTAGTTTCTGGCCGGGGTTAAACCAGACCATTGTGTTTAACATTGCAATGAACTCCTCCCCTTTCCCCTGCTCCAGCTTGGAGTTCTCCACAGACTGAAGTCCCTAGTCGCTTTGAGGTGCGCCAGTTCCAGCACGGCCTTCTCCATGGGCCACAATGCCTTCAGAAGTAAGCCTGCTCTAACATGGCCTTACCCATGGCTGCAATCCCTCCAGGGGTATACCTGCTCTGTCGTGGGCTTATGTTGTGGTTTAACATGGCTGGCAACTCAGCACCACGCGTTATCAACATTCTTCTGGTACTAAATCCAAAACACAGCACTATGCTAGCTACTATGAAGAAAATTAACTCTATCCCAGCCGAAACCAGGACAGCTCATCTGTGGCCACATGCTCTGAGGTGCTCCAGTATGACTTCATGCACATCCACTAATGCTTCAAGGTGCACCTGTTGCAGCATGGACTTATCCAGAGCCACAGATGCTTTGAGGTGTACCTTCTCCACCATGGACTTATCCTTGGGCCACAACCCCTTCAGAGATACTCCTACTGTGGCACAGACATAACCACGACCACAGATGCTTTGAGATGTACCTGCTCTGGCATGGGTTCATCGATGGCCATAGATGCTTTAGGGTGTCTGCAGGTCACAGTCCCTTCCACTTGAGTTGACACTGGAGTTCCAGCCTGTCCAGTACAGCAGCACAGAAACAGCAACAGACATCTGCCAGCCCAGGCGCATGAGCCATTGCTG
Organism: Egretta garzetta; assembly: GCF_000687185.1. Lineage (NCBI taxonomy): Eukaryota > Metazoa > Chordata > Aves > Pelecaniformes > Ardeidae > Egretta > Egretta garzetta. The sequence goes on along the minus strand of NW_009260269.1, from coordinate 2,777,365 downwards.
TTATCAAAATGTTCCCAGGCACAGTAGTGTAAGATGATAAGCAGTACAGCTGTACAGCAAGCAGTGAAAGCAAGAAGCAGCCACTAGATGTGCACTAGACTCTGATATACAGTAAGGCAAGCAAACCCCATGGCAAGCACAGGAGCCTGCCCATTAATAGCTAAGCAGCAATAACAGATACAAATTCGCTCTAGCACATTCCAATCAAATCTGTCATCATCTTGAACCCTTCAATTCCTATGTTGGGTGCCAAAAAGGAGTGGCATAGTTTAACCCCAGCTGACAACTCCTTCACTCAAAAATTAACCCTACCCCCACCAAAACCAGTACAATAAGTCACATCTGATTTTGGTGTGATGATAAAATTCTGTCTCATTAATATAAGAAAGAGGAAGTTTTCCTGGTGAGTTCAGAGAGACCAAGGTATGGCAGTCTCTCTTCATCCTTAATTTTTTAGGATGAAAGTACTTCTTAATGCTCCCTTTACCAACCAGTTTGGGAACTCATTCATTCTCACCACATTTCCAACAGCACTTTGTTCCAGCTTGAGTAGTTAATCTGTATAGCTTAATCTTTTACTGCTCAGTCCATTAAAGTTTTTTTTGCATTAGGTATGTTCCTCCTCAGAGTTTGCCGTGACATAATTGATTGAGCAACTTTAGATGTAGTGTACAAAAGGATAAGCATATTACATTAAAATTGCACAAATACTTGTTTGTGTTTTTTTGGGGGTGGAAGTGGTTTGAAAGACAAACTTTATAGAAAAGCAGAAAGATTCAGTTCATTTAATTCAGTTTTACAGTTTCATAAGGTTAAATTCCTAGGTACTACACAGAAGTGAAGAAAAAGTTTCAAACTTCATAACTGTTTGCTCTTGTGAAGCCACATGAATGTACTCTTACAGTAGGTCTCTGTGTTGACAGCAGGCATGAATCTTGGATGAAAGAACTGTTCATTAACCTTGGAAAGAGAAAAAAATGGCTTCAACCTGAATCTTCAGAAGTATTCAGGTATTTGCCTAACTTCACTGGTATCAAGATAATTAGGGTCTAAATCCTTTGGAGTAACTCAGCCTTACTGTGCACTCACTCTTGCATTCATGTCCTCCAGCTTACATGTTAAAAGCATACTCTAATTTAGGTCTCTACATTCTCTCTATGGTCAATGAAAAAGAGGTACCTCCAGAGTACATTTCCTTCTACCTGTTATGTATGTCTTTAATGAGAGAGTAAAACAGTCTTTCAAAGTGCTTATCTCTCTTCATTGACTACAGAGAAACCCCTAGGTGATTAGCTTAAAATGACATGACAAATCTTCACCTTACTAAAGTCTGCTGAGGCTAATCTCAGCATGTAGATTAAATTATGGGCCTACAAAACCACCATAGTCAAGACAGAAAGGTGCTGGAGAAAAATGGCCAGCACCTAAGACGCACAAATTCAATCCCCTGCCAGCAGGGAACAAAAGTGAGTAAAACTCATAGATCAAGATAAGGACAAAGTAATAAGTGAAACAAAGCTGTGTGTGCAAGAAAAGCAAAATAAGGCCTTCATTCACTACTTCCTGCCAGCAGGCAGATGTTTTGCCACTTTCTGGAAAGCAGGGCTTCATCATGTATAATGGCTACTTGGAAAGATGAACACCATCAACAAGAATGTCCCCCCTTCCTTCTCCTTTCCCTGAGGTTTTATTGTTGAGCACAACACCGTAGGATATAGAGTGTTCCTTTGGTCAATTCAGGTCAGCTGTCCCAGCTGTGTCCCCTCCCAACCTCTTGGCCATCTTCAGATTATGCACTGAAGGGGCAGAGTGAGAAACAGATACCACACGAAACACACTGGTGTGCTATCAACACTATTAGTCACAACTCAAAACCATACCACCATATGGGCTGCTGTGAAGAAAATTAACTTCACCCCAGCCAGATTTAGTACAAGCTCCACCCCTTATGCCATATCATTTGCATCATGTTCAGGTCCTACACTATCCAATATATCCTCTTTAAGCACCACCCTGCTTCCTGTCCTTGCATATATACACAGTGAATCACAGCAGCCGCATCTACCAGGCTGGGACTGTGGCCATCCTGGATGGACACCCTTGCCAGGATCCCAAAGTCCACCAGTCCTTAACACCTATGAACAAAATTTTCAGAAAAAAACAGCTTTCCACTTCCATTGTTCCTAAGTGGAATCTTTTTTTTGTGTGAGGAATTGTAAGATTAGTGCATGGAGGTTTTAAAACCAAAAAGATGTTTTCATTTTTTCTCCATATATAAAAAAAGAATTATGCACTTGTACAACAAACTATGTTCAATGCATAAAATGGAAAAATGTTCAGTGAACAGAATGAATGGATTATTAATTTATCCCAAATTGTGTGATACTCATTAGCTCAAATGAAAGTAACAAGTCTCAAAGATAGGAACACTACTGTAAATAGTTTATTTGAGATCTCTTTTAGTAATACATACAAAAATAATTTGAACTTTGAGTCATCTTATCTAAGTTTCAGCAACCGGTTTGGGTATCTAAGGTCTGAATTCCACTACACAGATGTCCTTCTCTCTGCTTGAACTGTACCCTTGGCAAGATGAACCTGAGTTGAAGTGGCCAATAAGCTACACTAACTGAAATAATAAAAGATCATTCTCAGAATTCTAAGTTATTCAAAAAGTGAGATTTTTTTACTTTTTTTTTAAAGTTATTTTCATTCTTTTACACTCAAGAGATTGAGAAAGGACATGTTCTTCATTTTATTTTTCTCCTTAGCCATAAGCTTACTGGTTTCAGTCCATCTGAAGGTCACAGTAAAGGTTACCACAATTTGACGGTGAATGATCCTAAATGAAATCAATTGGTGACCTCAATCTAACCCCTGCTGTGTGTGTCCTCATCACAATTCAGCAGAGTGAAGAGACACTAAATGGTTGCAGAATTTGAACTTAAGAGGTGTTTCCTCCAAGCCTCAGTTAAGGCATTCTGCACAGTAACACTAAGAAACTTCTTTCTGATTATTTTCTTTGTGTAGAGAGCATTATTTTCCTGTCATCAACATGAAACACATTTTATATATATTAACAGAGGAAGAAATTTTTTAGAGTAATCGTTCTTCATGAGTTTCCATATTTAGTTTACTTTTTTTTTTTTTTTCTCTGAATAAGAACTTCAGGTGAAATATCAAATGCAATGAATACACAACTTTCTGAGGAATAATGGATTACTTTTAATAATTTAGATGGCATTACTTGGAATAAAGACTTTTTTATATATTTACATATTGTGCTTAATGCTGTGAAGTGCATTTCTACTGTGGTTAATAACAGCTACTACAATGCAAAGAAGAAAAGAAGTGAAATAATTTTCATGTCATAATTATGCTGTCATCATATAACTATGGCAACTACACTTTGTAAGAAGTTATGTCCTTGCTCTCTTGTGCCAATTCAAATCTTGTATCCAAAGAATTTAATAATAAATCTCTGACAACAGCAGTTCCACAGGGATTCAAAAATAATTAGGAGTATTTACCAATTTATGAGACGTGAAAAATAACACTCATACCAGTAACTATAATAGCACAATAATAAAACTTGGAACTCACAAAGATCTTCTTTTTGCTACTCGATGTCTAATCAATGTTGTACATATGTCTAACTTCACATTATTCGCCAGACTAATTTAACATTAGGAGACGTTATTGATGACACTGCTCTGTGAAAATACAACATTTGTGTAACTGAACTTTCTCTAAAACTATAGCCTACAATTTCTAAGTAACAGATATAATATATATAACATATATATAATATATATAATCATGTGTTAAACAGTCATATATACCCCTACTTATAAATATGTGTATGTATATTAATATACATACAGCCCTATACATTTGACATGCATAATATGTAAGCTAAAAAAGTAGAACAACTTTAATTATTACATTGACCTTTGATGTACAAAAAATAGTTGACGTAATTATAATATCAGTTTCATTGTTTATTTTATTTTAAATATCCTAGCCTCAGATTTATGCCTTTCCCCATTTCCAAGAACATAAAAATGTATATTAGCTATTCTTAAATACTTGTTAATGAATTTCACAGGCATGCTGGATGCAACTTGTATAAACAGGCCAGAAAATTTGAAGCCAAAGCCAAGGCAAACCCATGCCAGAACATTAGTCGATCCACTGAAACTGATTATGCACATACAAAAGGGAGAACACGTGAAGTGATATATAAGGTCACTGTGACAGCCAGAAGGTAAAGCCAAAATGTTCCTACTGGCTTGGCTCATTCACATGTATGGGCACAGAGCTGATTCAGAGCCAAACACTCTGCATGAGCCAAACTTAACTTCTTTGGCTTGCCCACCTCCAAAGCACAGCTGTCGTGGCAAAAACATCCCATCAGACATGAATTCATTTTGCTAGTTTTCATCTGCCATGACTTTGTAAGATGTAGCCACCAAGGGCAGAGTGCTTTGCTGCTGCTGCTGTTCTGAGAATAATCTGCACTACAGAAAAAAACCTGTTGGACTCACATTGCCTGTTGCAATGAGCTGTCAGCTTCTGAATAATAAACATGCTCCTAATGAGGTCTAGGCACCTCTAACCAAGATTTTGAAAATGTGACTAGTGATTTTGATTGTGCTACGTGCTGGGGCCCATCTGGAAGCACCTGAGTGGCCTGATTTGCAAAAACCACAGTCTTCTTAGCAAAGGATCAATTAAATCCAGTCTTGAATGGGACCTTCCAAAACTGGGGTCGTCAAAACCATTAGGAGCTTTCTAACTAGCTTAGCCTAATTAGTCTGAGCAAGGGAGAGAAGAAATACATTGAAGAAGGTTTTCTAAATTTATAATAGCTATTTTCTGTTTAACTACAGTACAAACTATGACAAGCTTGCTTTTGCTTAATATCCAGAAACTGTTCCTCCTCCCTCCCAAGCCACAAAATGTTATCTGGAGTTTCTTCCCATCTATGATTATAATCAAATTTGTGATCCTAAATTACATTACTTCAGTGGAGATCAGTTCACACATATATGCATCTGAATTTGATGGGGTAAACCCCAATAAATTCAGTGATAGGTCTTGGATTTCTACTCATAGCATGAATTTGTAGATGCTCATATGGTCAATATAAAAATGAAATGACAAACACAGACCCTAGCATAATCTTATGTTTAAGTATAGATATAGACATTGCCCTTAATTGTCACTTCCTCTCACTACACAAAATAATAATAATTTTATGTGAAAATTTACATTATGGTTGTATGAAGAAAATAGAATATTTTTCCATCGACACAAAGGTAAAATATAAAAAAACCCTGATGCTCTTAAGTTCATCTGGTTTTTATTAACTTTGTCCTCCCACACTAATTTCATGGAGGTTTCTCTAGGGATTATGAGAACATTTTCTGGAAGGAAAAAAAAAAGCACATCACTTCTCTTAACATATCACACAGTTTTCTGTCATATATACATTTTTGCTTTTCTTCAGGGAAAAAAATGAAAAATTAATTTATTATGGAATATGATTCCAATTTAATGCTTTTAAATAATATATAGTTTATGTTTAATCAAATAATAAATTTCTTATTTATTAAACACTCCAGAAACATTAACAGATACTCTACAAACCATTTTCAGGTTCTTGTCTGAAGTCATCCCTTTGGTGGACTTGGTAGTGTTAGTAGTTGGTAGTTGGACTCAATGATCTTAAGGGTCTTTTCCAACCTAAATGATTCTATGATTCAATAATGATTAAAGTTAACATTTGATTGATTCAGGGTTTTTTTCTTGAAATCAAATTGTAAACTCAAGTACATGAAAACTATCAAATAGGACTTTGTGAAAATTTTTTTGGTTAGACATTTGTCCTGGTTTTGGCTGAGAGAAGGTTAATTTTCTTCCTAGTAGCTGGTATCGTACTGTGTTTTGAATTGAGTGTGAGGATAATGTTTATTGCACACTGATGTTTTATTTGTTGCTAAGTAGTGCTTATACCAGTCAAGGACTTTTTCAGCTTCCCATGTTCTGCCAGATGCACAAGAAGTTGGGAGGGGGCACTGACCAAAAGGATATTCCACACCACATGATGTCATGCTCAGTATATAATCTAGGGGAAGAACAGGGTATGGGAAACATTCAGAGTGATGGCGTTTGTCTACCCAAGTAACCTTTATGCGTGATGGAGCCCTGCTTTCCTGGAGATGGCTGAGCACCTGCCTGATAATGAGAAGTAGTGAGTGAATTCTTTGTTTTGCTTTGCTTGCACATGTGGCTTTTGCTTTCCCTATTAATCTGTCTTTATCTCAACCCATGAGTTTTATCACTTTTACTCTTCTGATTCTCTCCCCCACCCCACTGAGGGGGGAGTGAGCAAACAGCTGTATGGTGGTTAGTTGCCAGCTGGGGTTAAACCACAACAATGTCGTAATATCCTTTAGATAGTTTATAATTGAGAATTTTGCAATTTATCTTGCAATTGTTGCCTTATTTTAGTATAGCAAAAATAGTGCCAAAAGTTCATCCACCATCAAATTTAGAAACTTTTTAAAATTATATCTTCATAGATTCTGAATGCAGTTGCTTTGAGATCTATGAAAATAATCTCAGAGACAATCATAAAATCAAATTTTTGGGGTTGGAAGGGACCTTTAAAGATTGTTTACTCCAACCCCCTGCACTGGGACATCTTCCACTATACCAAGTTGCTCAAGGCCCCATCCACATTGACCTTAAAAGCTTCCAGGGAAGGGGCATTCACAATTTCTCTGGGCAACCTGTTCCCATGTCTCACCACCCTCGCAGTAAATAATTTCTTCCTTATATCTAATCTAAATCTACCCTCTTTTAGTTTAAAACCATTGCCCCTTGCCCTGTCGCTACAGGCCTTGACAAAAGTCTTCATCTTTCTGTAAGCCCCTTTAAGTACTGAAAGGCCGCAATAAGGTCTCCCCACTGAACAACCCCAACTCTCTCAGCCATTATTCATAGAAGCCTTCCTGGGTTCTAAGTGTATAGTAGCAAACAATTATTTGAAATAATGTGATGTGTCAGTAATTTCAGATATCCACATTCAAAGGAAAAAAAAAAGATCCTTTAAACAAAGTCTTTGTTTTCTTAATTGAAACAGGAATTGTACAAACATTTCTTATTATTGACATGTATTGCTTTAGCTTTAGGTAAATCTTGGAAAACAACCTTATTTAATTTGTTGTCAGAATCAAAACAGCTTTATAAACACAGTGAATAAAACTGTAGTTGTTTCTGCAGTACCTGCCCTGTCATTTGCTGTGGTTTTTTATTTCTTGGGAAAAAAAAAATATTAAGGATTTTTTATGTCATAATGGAATTACTTTTATGATTTGCTCATTATTTGCAGATTTATACCTACCTGTCCACCATGAGTGAGAAATTTCTTCTGCATAAACTTCAGTAAACTTAATAGAAATTTTTAGCTTTTGCTAAGCCATGTAATAATTTATTTACTTATTAAAAATATTGCAAAACCTCCATTTTAGAGTGCATGTATCTTGAATTGTGGGCAGAATTGTGGCACTGGAACGGGCTGCCCAGGGAAGTGGTTGAGTCACCATCCCTGGATGTATTTAAAAGATGGGTAGATGAGGTGCTTAGAGACATGGTTTAGTAGTGGACAGGTATGGTTGGATTTAATGACCTTAAAGGTCTTTTCCAACCAAATGATTCTATGGTTATATGATTCTATGATTCTCTGAATATGACCGCTTTAGAAATTATCCCAGTCATAAAGAACTAAGCTACTTAAGCAATATTTGCATTCTTCCTTAGATAATAATCTTTGCCTTGGACCTTATATATTAGGCCAACAGATATCATGGACTGTTACACATGCCAACTAGACTTGTTTCTTATTTTAGAGTTAAATTCTAATTATATTCTGTAATTTAAATATCTTAATGCAAATTTAAAATGTTTGCATGCAAAAATTATGCAAGATATTGTGTTTTAAATCCATACACAGGTATAAACTAATTTTTCAGACTGAGTACACCACAAGATTAGAAAATGGGAAGGTGAGATAACCTTCATGAAAACTATCTCAGATTCTGTCCTCAGTAGTCTCTTGGGACACGTGAGGACTTACACTTCCAGAATAATTTGTTTTTTAATTCATGACATGCCCTGAAATGTTCTTTCTTCCTATAATGTCTTCAGCAGCTCATAATATACAAATGGCATAATATATCAACACTCACTAAGGACTGGATTCTTCCAGCAATTTACTGGGGTCTAACTGTGTATGAAACTATCACCTCTGTTAAGGCAGTTCCCAGGAAACTCAAGACCCTTGCTAGATGGAATTGGCATTCTTATGGTATCTGAAAATCCATCTTTAAAGAGAGCATTCACTGAATTTGCAGTGAGATACATTCTCATCTAATGTGTGGTGAACATATACTGTTCATGTTTCTCATGGACTTTTCAAAAAAAGTTTCCTCTGAATTTTTTACTTCTGACACAAGTGGATACATAAAGATCGAACATTTAGCAATGTTTTAATACACATAGCCTCAAATCACCTGAAGTCACATTCAGATTTTTCCCCTGTATACGGTCACAGAACTCAAAAATTTTTAAAGCTTTGCTTTTAGATAAAAACCAGATTTTTTCAGGGTGATTTTTACACTGAAAATGTATCTTAGTAAAAAATTACTACTACTGTAGAAGCACTTGACCAACAGACGCCACTGTCTGCTTTCTGTGAAACAAACTGATGAAACAGATGACACTCAAACAGAGCATGGAAGATTATTGCGGATGTATCAAAGAAGAGAGAGATGGGTTTTCAACCTAACTTTAACCAGGGTTCAGACATTTTGGTCACTGGATTTTTTAAATTAGAACATGCTCCTTTACCTGACATTATCTCCTTCTTCGCTCCACTTGGAGGCAATTCTGGCCCTGTTGTCTTTGGTTTCATACCACAACAGATCCCTCACTTTGACTTATTGTATACTAGTAAAAGAAAACAGTGAAACTTCAAGTATTAATCTTTCACTCTGGAGTATAACTATGAAGAAAAGCAGTTATGCTTCAGAACATAATTTATTTTCCTAAGTGGGAACTGGACTCCTTTGGCAGTTTAGCTCCAGCTAGAAATCCTGAACAATTCCAAAGCTCTTTCCTAGTAAGTGAAAAGTTGAAATAGGTTTTAATGTGACATATTGTAATCAGTAGTGATCAGCAGCAGCCCCATAGCAATTAGCGTTTAAATTAATGAGAAGTAATTTGAAGACACTGACTTAGGGTGGCCAGCCATGCTTTTGGACTTTCTCCCAGTTTCTCCAAGGAAACGCCTTTAAACATTTTGCTGGAATAAGAGTATCTTCTGAAACTTGGCTAAATAAAAGCTGAATAGATGTTGTCCTGTATGTATCTTTTATATGATGAAATTTTATTTTTCTGGCTTCATATGATGTTTTCTGTTTCTGGATAGCAAGTGCAGCCACTGAACATACATATGAGCAAAAGATTCAAGTCTGATGGATTTTCACTAGGTGACTAAAGACCTTGCATTATATTTTTATTTCTACTATGGCTGTGCTGTCTTTATGAATGTATTCCCTAGGTTTTCACAAAGGGGCAAAATGGAAGTTTTAGCATTTATTATTACTACTGTTGTTATTATTATTGTTGTTGTTGTTGTTGCTGTTGTTGTTGCTGTTGTTATAGACATCCACTACACTCTCTAGGAATGCAGACAAAACTTCATTCTAACTAATATCATTATGCTGCCCAACTAGTCTAAGTCCAATCAAAAGTGGGTCTTCATAATAAATGAATAATAATATTAAAAGGTCAACACTTAAGATCATAACATTTAATCCTAGTTTTTTTTCCAAATGCCTAGGAAAATAGGTGTATTTCCAGGTATACCAAGAAAATCAGCAGACAAAACTGCTAGGTAATTTCTGAGTGCCTCACCATATAAATAATTGCAGATTTCTGCCTGAAAAAGAGAGAGTTTTTCTAGCTATCAGTGGAAGTAAGGGTGATTTTGCAAAGTTTTAATCATTACACAAAAATTACAATAAACTACTCACATGACCTAAAGTGTAAGATAAGCTTAACAAAAACGCAGAAAATAGTGACATCCTATCATCCTATCAAAACAGGCTACAATATGTACAGGTTCTTCAAGTGGCAAAGGAACATACAGCAAGTGTTTGAAATTATTATGCTCAGTTGATTAAGACCAGTACAAGAATTACTGATCAACAAGAATGTTCTTGAATCAAGATCCACATGTATATGCTTGGGGTAACCCCACTTCAGCCTTGTTTTGTCAACTTTGAGTACTTTTCTGTTCACATAACCCCTGTCCTCCACTACCTTACTTGACTGTTGATCATTTTCTCCCTTCCCCTCTAATTCTTTCTGAAAAGTGGCAAACCTTCCTAAATAACAGGTCATGTCAGCAGGTAGGGGCCTCTACCCTCTGCAGCAGGAAGCTTCCTGCTGCCATCATTGGCTGCTTCTTCTTATGCTCCTTGTTGTTCAGACTCAGCCAGCAGAGATGCTTCACTTGGCAGCATTCCCTTACAACTTCACTCTTGCAGAACTGCTCCCTCTTTCTGAACCACCATATGGGTCAAAGGCCTCAAAATTGCAGGGAGAGATGTTCTAACAATTATTGGGGACTGTGTCTTGTGGTACATCACTGCCATAGCTGAGGGTGCATATATCAGTCTGAGCAGTCCTGCCAACCCTCCCTCCTATTTTTTTCTTTTTTTCTTTTTTCTACAAATTACTGTACAAATCACTCACTACCTCTGTTAGCTATTTTAAAGGTGCCTGACCCTCTCTAATCAGGAGTCAGCTGAGACAGAAGCTTCAAGCACTCTACGATCAAGTACAGCTGGCAGCTTGTTAGAAACTGCTAGAGCTTGTTATGAAGTTTGATGAAATCAAGGCTCCTGTGGCTATCCTTACCCGAGAGTGGTGGTACCTTCGGGTTCCTCTGAGGGTTTCTGAGATCCTCTCAAGAACCCCAGATAAAGTCCACAGAAGATCAAGAACATCTCAAAGCAGAGCCCAGAAAATCCCGTGCAAAGTGCTGTGTCTGTTTTGTGCTGTAACTCTTTTTCATGGATTAAATATGAAATACAATGAAATGTAGATTACACTGAAAAGGAATCAAGATAAGCTGATTTACCTTCTTAGCTCTGCAATTACAGAAAAAATGTTGCATTTCTAGGCAGAGGTACAAAATGATCGGATTTCTACTTCAATTTTTTTTCTGATTATGGTTTATTCTTATAACAGAATACTGTCAAAATGCCTGTTTTATATGAACAGATTGTGGGGGAGGTGGGGTTGAGTGGTATGAAAAAGTGAATTTAGAAATGTCCTGTGAAGTGAGCATATACAAATATTTACATATGTAAGTAAAGTCTTACCTTGTTTTGCCAATTTTTGATCACAATAAAATGTTCTAATGCATTTGATAGAAACCAGATGTACATTGTGGTTTACTGAAAATAAACTAATCAGTGTCTTCCATTTACATATTAAGCAATATTTCTCTTTGATATATTGCTGTAATAGACTATGACAGCAACAAAACCCAAAGAGAATAGCCTGAGAAAATAGGAGGGTTCTTAGTGGTCATTATTCTTGAAGGAATGCGTCTGATGGTTGGCCTAGAGGAGCAAACAAGTAGTGCTCTGCTAAAAAATTCTCTAACATAAGCTTCCAGCAGTGAGTTCTGAATCAGAAAAAAACACTCTGTTACATACATAATTCTTCCCTTTGGGAAGAGAATGAGAGCATGGGTTATATATTATCTGCACACAGATGCATTGTTTAATCTTCTTGAGGGTACTCAGATACAGCAATGGTAAGTATGAACACAGGAACTTGCATAGTATACTTTCCTCACAATCTGATATCCAAATAGTTAATAAGTTCTAAATACAGAGAAAGGAGTGAAGTCTATATACTAGGAAATAAGCTTCTATGAAGATAAATGAAAGCAGTAATCATGTTGAAAAACAAATGGAAAACAGTCTTTTGTATTTTATTGCACAACTACAAAAAAAGAACCTACAGAAAATGGAAAAGACAAATTAGAAAGAGAGAATTTGTAAAGAATTTACAGTAGGGCAAACAAAATTATAGACATGACCATTCTTTCTCTTCCCATATATTTTCCATGTACTTAAAATACAGTGTGTCATTAAAAGCAAGTTCACAGGTATTTTTGAAATATTTATTGTATTTATATTCCCACAGCAAATATATATGACACAACAAATATGTATTTATAAATATAATATAGATTTATACTTTTTAAAAGAGCCTCCATTATGCATATATTATGACAATAAAATCAATTAATTTAAATTGCATTTGTTAGAACTATTAAAAGGAAGGAACTGTCTACAGGCTTTTCTGACAGGGAAGAGTACATTACTAAAAAGTTTAACTTACAGAAAAGTGTTTACAAACTGTGAAACTGCTAAAGGTGTTTTTCATTAGGTCTTATATTACAAAATCAAGCATTGCTATTGAGATCTGAAAGGTCACCTGTTGACAACATTAGTAACTTTCAACAATTATTGCGGTAAAAGTGAATTAATTACCTAATGAATTAAAAATTCAAATGGCTCACGGCTGAGCCTGAAAGGTAATGTAGAGCCTAGAGTTTCAAAAAGTAGGAAGATATTCTGGGAGATGAACTTATATAATTAATTTCAGTTTCCTATTTACATTTCCTTTACACCAAATGGGAAGAGAAAGATACATAAAGACTCATTTCACAGCATCTTGAGTCCTGTAGATGGAGATGCCAATATCAGCCTGATACAAGAATACAAGTGTGGCTGAAACCTTGTTTCCCAGCTGTGGGACCTCACTTGTGGCTGCAAACTGAAGGTTGGGATTCAAAGAGTAAAACCTCTTCTTGCATCTACACACCTAAGCTGCCATTTAGAAACTACTTTATGCTTTATTGTAGAAAGTTTGTGGGAAAAGGAGGTGTAAACTCCCATACAATACCTTAATGACAACAGAAGAAGGGAAATCTACATTCAGTTTCCCTCTTGGACCAAAAGGGACAACCACCTCTCCAGCAGCGTGCTTTAACAGTATCTGGAAATAGTGCAGTCTGGGATTGTCCATCCCTTCTGCCAAACATGTCACTCTGCAACAAAGAAAGGTAAGATCTTAAAAAAGTTGAAGAAGTGGTCTATATTTCATAGCCTGATTGATATGGTATATTGTTAAGGAAGAGAGATCATGGTTCTGGACAACATTTCTGTAGAATAAAGCTGGGTTTAGTTTGCAGTCTTAAAAACAGTCAGATCAAAAAGCAGGCATCAGATCCCATTTTTCCTTCTCTCCGCCCCAGCTGGTATTCTGGTTTACTCCACATAAACTTGAATGACATTCACAATCCACCGTCATGGCCTCCAAATATTGTTATCTGCTGTTTCATAACCAGGTTCTTCAGTCAGTTGATCCCTATTTTTTTACATCCATGTTACCAGTTCAACTCTTCACTTTTGCCATCCAAATCCATTCCTTTAGCATCAGCCTATCTTCTTTGTCAATAATTACATCAATTCTCTATTCACACAGTTTCTTTCACAGTCCATCAGTTTTACTTTCTGCTTTATGCTGGGAGTTTATTGGTGGTGTATTTAGCTTACAAGTACAGACGCAGAGAGATTTAATTCCCCCCATACAGTGTTCTTTTATGTCCACCAAGGCATCAGTCACTTGTCTATCCAGGAAATCTTTTAATTATATCAGCTATAAAGTCTCAGACTTAAAACCAAAATGGTTCATTAATTTTGGCTTGCTTTGAAGAAAATTAATTCAGTAGTGAACAGGAACAACAATACAAAGTCCAAAGTGGACCAGTTGCAGTAGGTCAGTGAATTACCACAGGTAAATGGTTCTTAGCTTTCCACCCCCTTTTCCCAATTATGAGCTAAATTAACATAGTATAAATAATCCAAAATCCTTATTATCAAATAAGATAACCATGAGCATGGCTTAAAATCAACATGTTTAATTTACAGTTGGGAGAGGACCAAGGGGTTGCACTAAGTCAGTTTATAGTTCAACACGAGAATAGTGATTTGATAAATTGCCACAACAGAAAGTTTTCTGTTTTATGATCCTATGCTTAATGCTCAAAACACAATGCCTTCGAAAGGAACATTCTGTAACATTATCTCTGCATCAATCGGCCTTCAAATGTTTAAAACATTGGACTATCTTTCCTCTGAAATGATCGATGTTCAGACCTCAGCTTTCTGAGGAAAGCTGATATATACATACTGATTTTTGGCTTTCAGGAAACAGCAACAGACATCATGAGAGTCACAAAAAAACCCCATTACACTTGAGAGCAAATGTATGAACATTAGATTTAATAATCAGCTCAGGGCATAATATTTTCAATACTAGTTGCTTTGAAAGCACTTCATGATGGGACCTGGCTCACAAGGTATGCTGTCTGGTGGTGAACCTCCATGAAAATAGATAAAGAAATCATAACCAATTTTCTTCTGAAGCTTTGTGACCTGAGAGGTTAATTGGCAATGCCTTTGGTCTGCAAATAAGTACTGAGTTACAGGACTGCAAGGTCATGGATGTCATCATATTTTGGAAATACATATACATGAAAAAGTTGCTTCAAAAGCTGGTGTGAAGGCTATTACTGTTCAAGCACCAAAGAAACATCAAAGCACAGAGTGGATCTGGAAACTTATTCCATATTCAGATTAATGCTGCAGACATCACAGATTTCAGATGATAATCTGCTGTTTTCCTGTTGTACTGAAATTAATCAAAATTGTAGAGCTTTCAGGTGGTAAATGTTAAGTGATGACACCTCTAACAGATCAAAGCAATGTATAGAACAATAAACAGTTTGCTGGAAGGGAAAAACAGAAAATATTTGCATAATTATCTATATTCTCACCTATATTGCTCCATACAGTATAATAAATGTGTAAGTAGTAAGAGGAGAAAGTTCAGGGTGTGTGTGTGCCAATATGTTTGTAAAAATGACATTCAATTTCTCTAATAGTTTTAAAAATCAAATTATACTAGAAATTAAATATCTTTCTTCACTATGATGGATAGAAAAAAAGAAGAAAAAATATACTGGTAATATAACAAATGAGGGGAAAGACACAAAGTTATTCCTTCATGCAATTAACCTTGAAAAGAAACTGATTGTTTCTAAAGCACATATATTTTTATAATCATAAACTCAGTATTATATAGTGAAGATGAACATTGTATAGAATTTGCCTAGTTTCCATAGTTTCCATAGTATCCTCTTAAGCACTTGAAAGTCTGTAAAAGTCTCATTTAATATTTCTTTACTAAAACTTCTGGATTCCTATGTCCTCACATATCAAAGCTCTATTTTGCAGGTCAATAAAATTGGTCAGAGAGCACTCTCTGGTCCTGAGGCCAACTTGTTAATCATGATTGCCAAACGTGTCTACCCCCAGACAGGGTGGACATTTCTGAGCTGCCCACAGGAACTGGCTCCTGACCTCTCTGAATTCTTCCACCATGCTCAGACATTGTCTAGGAGCATTGCATCTGAGCCAAAGTTAAGCCAGGTAATGTGCTGTTAATTGAATGGTACAATCACATACCAGGGCATTAGCACGTGTCCCATCTCTGCGTTGTTTATTAAGATGAAGACAGTAAATAAGAGTTTGCCATCGTCCCAGATTCCTACAAATGTTTGTGATGCTGACAGTCAGGTGACACCAGAGTCCTCTGTCAGTCTTGACAAAGTGTCAGAAATGCCCACCCCACTCTGAAAATGCAATAGCTTTTCTTCATTGATGTTTCTGACTTAGAAATGAACATTGTACAATGGCACTAAGAAGCAAAATCAGTCTGTCCTGAATCCTTGAATATCAACACATCATTTAAAATCTAGTTTCGCACAACTGTTTTTCATCCTATAAGCTCGTACATACTACTTAGAATTCTATATAGTATCATATGGGAATAGCAGTATTTATCAACTGAAAGGATTTATTTAGATTGCCATAAATATAAATTTTAACAAGACCTTCATATTTGTTAAAATATCAGCCTGATAGTATTAAGAATCATAATAATTAAAAAAACCCTACAATAGTCCTTCATTATGACTTTTTAAAGAATGTTAACTTTTCTTCAGGTAGGCTGAAATTGGAAATTATTCAGTTAATAGATTTTACTATTACTTTATTATATTTAATTCAACAGGCTGTCTCAGAGTATATTATGAAACTTTCAGAAAGTGAATGTCTTTTTTTCCAAAATAATCAGGCACTTCAGTATGCAAACAGCTAATCACATCCCAAGGTAAAATAGAAGTCCTATTGGCATTTCAAAAACATATTGAAAGCTGCTGATGTTTCACTTTGTTACATGTTAAAACATAAATCTTTACCTTTTGGCAATCAAAAATAACTGCTTCGTAATCACTGTAGCCATATCATGTAAAACATAAACATGACATTTTTTGCAATACAAGTTTAATTGCAATGCTGTATATTGTAATACTACAGCATTTAAGATACTGAGAATGTAATTGATCAGACAGCACATTTTTTCCATAAAACCTTTTTAAAGTTTTTTTTGTAAGCTCAGACCTTAAGAAATCTGAAGCAGGAGAGCTCAGAAAGAGAAATGGGAAGACAAAAAGTATGTTCAATGGGTTTATAACTTAATTAACTAAGCATCTGTATTATAGAACTTTCAGTGTATTTAGTTATTTTGGATGTTATCCAAAGCCCACTAAAACAAGTGAGAAGACTCTCCAGAGTTTAAAATATTTTCTAGATAGGATACTGGGTTTTGATTCAAAAAATGTTTATGCAAATACACTTTAAGTGTTGGAGTACTTTTGTTTAATGACATTTAAACTTCAAATAAAAATGAGAATATTTTACTACTTCTGTTATTGTATATATTTTATTGTGGTATGTTTTTGAACAACCCAAAGGTTACATTTTATATTTATTTGCAGAAATGTAAATGGTTGTATTTGTTTCAAGATAATGGAGAATAATTAATGTCCCTACTGAAAGTTCTAAGAAATAACTTTTAGTTTACGTGTTAGAATCATGGCTAAATTCCCAGGGGCGGGACAGGTGGGGAGAATGACTCTTAGCTTAAGTGCCTGGGTACTTATGTTCAGCATTTTAGACCCACTAGAATTCACAAAATGGAACTGTTATCTATAAGCCTTCTGTTTCCATCAGTATGTGCATAATTAGTTACCGAAATCTACATATTCCACAACAACCTGAAAACAGACAATAAAAATGAAACACATCTACCACTTCTGAAGGGACAGGTAAGAATACTTGATCCCACAAAAGATGAGGTGCTATTCCTTCTTTCATTCATTGAAACGCTGCTGATAGTACTGAGATGTTGTCTTAGCAGTAGGAAACAGGTAACAGTATGGGAGCCTCTCTGCTTGCAGGACTGTGATGCAAGTACACACTAGAATGTGTATACTACCATATTTTTGACACCCCAGAGTTTCCACAACTTTTTGTGATTGAATAGGTGTTGAATGGAGCTTTCTACTCAGTTTGAAAAGTAGCATACCACAACACTGGCTATCAATTATCTATGTGCTTCTTATGCATCCATCATTTCAGTAGCTCAGCACCAGTCAAAGCAAACTTCTTTCTGACATAATGAGCACGGTTGTTTTATTAAATGGTATTGTACTCTCTAATTTTCTTAGTTGTCAACATAGAAAAATAATTTTGTTTAAGGGTTTCAAGGACATATTTAGAATCCTTTATCATTGGCATGACAGTTGCTGTCTGAGTAAAGAATTACCCAGAATTTGAAGTAGTCTGGCAATGGCATCTATACAAACATTGAAGGGAAAGTGTTCTTGACATTTCAAAGGTGTGTACACTATCATATTTTGTTTGCCAGAAAATTAAATCAGTTATTCTGGGGAAAAACATATACAGTTGGTATTTACACTTTGTCCTTTAAATATACCTGTTCCTGAAATGTTGGGGAAGGGAAATATTTCGCTAATGTTATGTTGAAACTTTAGCATCTCCTGAACAAACTCTAGTAATATGCACAATCTTGCCTCTGAATTATAATGTGGATTTTGACTCCTATGAGTAAAGAAACCAGCAAAACCTTCCAGATCACCGTTACATATTGAATAGCACCTTCATAGGAGTACATTAAAACAAATTGTATCTCTCTGTCACAGTTAATACCCACGGAGCAACCTAATGTACCAGTCACTACAGTATTCTGCATGATCCCTGCAGGTTCATTTTACAGCAGTTCAGGGAGGATGGTTAAAGGCATGAAAAATATAATGTGTAATCCAGAGACAACTGAGTGATGATGAGCACAATAGTATGCTTGGCTACAAGGATCATACCCAATGACAGCTAAATGCAATGGGCTGTAACTTCAGTTTATAATCCTTTCTTAAAGTCTTGTGGCACCCTCAAAAATAAGCTGCAACCTTTTAAATGGAATATTTTTCTGTGCTCTTTTTATTTTTTTCCTTGCAGGTGTTTCTTAACTGTCATTATTCCTTCTCGTTACCAAAATTTTAGAAAGGCTGTAATCGTCAATCCCATACTCTTCATCTTTGTTTGATTTTAATAACTGATAGACCTAAACAGGATGGATTAAAAACGCACTGAAAACTTTTTAGTTATGTCATCCCACCATTGCTGGATAGTGGCTGCACTGTATGCAAAGAATACATCAGACTATCAGGTGATGAAAGCTCCCCAGTTTCCACTGATTTAATCAGTGATTCTATTTCCTGATTTATATTAATGATCCAATAATCTTCTTTCTTTGACATTAAATCTTCTTTTCCTCCTGAGGAATATGGATAAAATGGATTTTACTTCATCAAAGAAGTGTGGTTTCAGCTGTTTCTGTGCCACATCTTGCTGTTGTGGATTTATATTGGTTGTCCCCACTGCAAACAGGAAACATAGTAGGCAGAATCAAAGCTAATATATGTCATGTTCTTTTTGCTAAAGGAATATTTAACATGTTCAGGACTTTAGAGTATAGCTCAATGATACAGAAGCCATCATATTTAAAAGTAGTTTCAATGACAGAATACATGCATTAGAATTGAACCAGCAGAGTCAGAAAGAGAAAAAGGGTCTCAGAAAAAGTATGGTGACACATATCTTCAGTGAGAAATCAGTGTTAGCTGGAACAGCTGAGGGGCTCTGCCTGTGATTCAGCTACACAAGCAGCAATACCAAGTCCAAGGGTCTATCAATCGCCACCACTAAATTTTGTGTTAGGATTAATAGAAGATCAACACATGGGCAAATACTCTTGTTGTACATTTTGCCCTTTAATTTCTGCCTTTGTGTGTAGCATGTGCTGCTCTTAAACAAGAGCTTTTAGGGTTGCTAAGACTGAGGATGTCTAGACTCATATGATGATTAAGGCCATATCACCACACACAAAGAAGAAAATCAGATCAAGGACAACCACGGGATTAACTCCTCTGAGCAGAAGCTATGCCCTGTCATCTGATTATTCACTCTTTTGGGACACCCAAGTCCAGCTCCATATGTGAAGTACATGAAAAACACTACTGATTCAGCAGTTTTTCCTCACACTGGTACTTTACATTAATTTAGTGCATTTGTAAATGAATGAGACAGAGAAGATGAGGGTCTTCTAACCTGACATTATTGGGGGGATTTGACTATAAGAATTTTACATCAAATCAATGTCTCTGTCTCCCAGTGGGTTGTTCCTAGGCTTTCCTTCAACAATTCATTTGTTCCAGAATTTTTGGCTGAAGAACCACTTCTATGTCCTACATATTTGGTTGGATTGAATAAATCATCAATGCCACAGCATCTGGGAATTGGCAAAAACTGTCAGATAAACAGCAAGGATACAGCTTTGTTCTGGATAGCTAATTAGAGCAGTCCTGCCACTGCCTGAAGGTACAGATTTAACTAGATTAAAAACGGGAACTAATTTGGTCCACAAAGCTTAAGCTTTTTACACCAACTCACACATGTTATCCAAGTTTGTCTGTATAAAGAAAGAAGCAAGAGATAAAATGAATAAAAGGCATTATTTTAATTAAGCCAGACAGTTCAATCAGACACTTCCAAAATTTTTCTTCCCTTTAATTCCAACAAATTACCTCTTTGTATATGTACTAATGTCTCTAGTGTTGCATTACTCTGTGAATTTGTGCTTTCTCACCTCCATCTTTCCATGACCAAGACTTTTCTGTCAGTAAGCAGATCGTCACCTGAGACGAAAAACGGGGTTTTGGTTGGATAAGGCTAGTGTTTTCTCTTTGCAGTGGCTAATGTAATATCTTAAATTGCCTAAGAAGATGTCATAAGAATTCTGGCTTTCTCTATCCATGGTTCTATCCCAGTAGTTCACAATGGCTAGAGCTCTGTATGCCTTGCAAAGTACTTTTACTATGCTATTACTCCATAGATCTAGAAAGTTGCATGGACACTAAATCAACTGAAATCTACTAGATTATACTGTGTTATTAAAATCCTCTCCCCCCCCATATTAGCTGCATTGAAGGAACTTTTGAGACGTTACTGAACTTCACTCAACTGGATGTTGGTGATTCAATTACAAATATATGTACTAATGTGCTTGGTTTCAGGCATATCCTTTGAGTGTCATAGTGTTGGATTTTGTCTTCTGTGAATAAATGTTTGGGATTTGATGATATCAGTGAAGTGATGCATCCAAAGCTTTCAGAAAATATTAAGTTAATTGTAGGATGCCAGCCTCCCCTCAATCATACCAGTGGAAAAACATTAACCAAACCCAAGTTTCACGTCTTTTTAATGTAGTTTTCATAAGGTGTTTGCCCATTCATGTTGAAATTAAACATCTTTGAAGAAGTATTCTTTTAAGAATAATAGTGTTATTTGGTGGACAATAAAAAGATTGCATTATTGCCAAATTCAAAATACATCTAACCAAATCTTTACATATAGATAGATTCTGCAGTAGCAGATCTTTGCACTTTAATAGGAGTTTTTACAATAAATCAGTGCCGTGGCCCTTTAAATTTTGAAAGTAAGAAATTCAATCTAATGTGTGAAAAGGAATGGGACATTTTGAATGAACAGATGGAAATGTGTAAAAAGCTCATTTCACAATAAGCTAGAGAAATAATATAGGTACCAGCAAGAAAGAAACGCAAAGAAATAAAACTCCTACAAGAAACCCAACCAGAACATTTCAAATAAATGCACATAAAATACAACATTTTGAAAAAGGATAATATGTTTGCAATTTCCACAACAGTCGATGGGTCAGGAAAACCTGGTTATTTTGTTTACTCTTTTGTAACTATATCCTAACCCTGATAGCTAAGCTTCCAAGTTTGGCAATCAAAATTGGCATCTGTAAGTTGGTAAATATTTAGACAACATCTTTAAATACTTTATTGCATTAATAGGAATTATTTTTTCTTATATATTTAAATATTATGGCAGTGCTTTAGCTACACATTTCTATTTAAAATAAACAGGAACAATAAAGGTACAAACTCCACTTGTCTCTGTTCTCTTCCTGTGGGATAACTTTGTCATCATGGGCTTATTTGCAAGTTCTGCTTTCCGTAGCTTTAATAGGTTTCCCTGGTTCAATCCTCTTTGGGGAAAAAAAGTCAGCAGCAGAAAGAAGCAAACCCATAATTTCTTCTTTTGACAGAAAGTACAAGGTATCAGTACAGGAGCCACTTAAGCTCAGCAGAGACTCTCAAGAGAAAATAGGAGTTTCAATCTCTCAGCTTTTTGCACATTTCACTAAAGGCTTGTAGATGGTAGCTCAGGGACTGTGATGCAGAAGGCAGGGTATTACTTTGATGGAAAGGTGTAACCTTGTGAAAGATTCATGTGAATGTTGATGTGCTCTATATTGTATTGTATTGGTAAGGATGTGGATATATGATTTCCACGTTCCTAGAATGGTGAGAGTTCAAAGAGTTAATGTGGAGTCCATCAGTGGTCAATTTGTCATAGGATTTTATGAACTGGATAGGGTTAGAAGAAGCCATCTTTCTACAGCCTAGTTTAATCTCACACCATCTATAATCTTCTAGTAGAGATTTTTGGTGAGATAGTGATATGGTTGAGACATCTTTTCCATTATTTGGATGATCTGAAGAAATGCACTAGAGAGGATCACAGTGTCAGATAAATTGATTTGTCTATGAGGGACTTTTTGAGTGATATAGTTTGGGGAAAGCAGGAAGGGGAATAATAGAGAAAAGGAGGAGAAAGGAGTGTTTTATCCTTTTGTTTCAAAGGAGGGCTTTGTATTTCTCAAATTCTCTATAACTACCAAAGTTTATAAAGTTCAGCAAGTACAGCAAGTTAGAACAGCAGTCTCAGAGGAGTCATTAAATTATCACAGTGGTAAAACTTGTAGAAATCTTTGGGTTGAATAGCTTGATCCATTTTCTAAAACCGTATTTTATTCAGTCAAAAGAAATGCTAAGTCTTTGGGGGCGCTCCTGATTATATTAGGATCTTAGAAAGATTATCTTGGAGGCAGGTAACTTCTAGTCCATTTTCTTGTTTTACTTATCATGTCTCCTTCTTTTCCTCAATTTTTAGTGACCTTAAGCAGTTGACTACACTTACTTTTAAATCTTCCTCTCCTTTTTAATAATGCACACGCAATTTCTGGCAGGCAATAACACAGTATAGAATTCCTTCCCATTCATCATCACTGTATACACCACCTTCCTTTTAGGTCTTTAGAAAGCTATGACAATTTTATGCTGTGAGAATTGTTAAGATAGAAAAGTTATTTGATATATTTTTAATTAAAGTAGGTAGTGTGGTTGGATTTAATGAATTATCTTGAAATAAAAATAAATTTTCTCTAACCTGTAACAGAGCAGCAAACATTTAACAGAAAATAAATATGAGCATTTTAAATTGTGGTAGGTATCCTTAAGAAGCTATTGATGATTTCCATTTCTGTTGTTAAGGGTTCCCTTCCCATCCAGCTGTGGCTACTTTGGAATTTAAGTGAAACATGTTTTAATGTTTTACCATGATAATTAGGACAGGTATAAGACTTTCAATCTGCAATTATTAATTACTTTCCAGCACTGGTGTGTTGTTTTTTCTTAATTTTATAGACATTTTAAATAAATTTAGAAAGGAACTCTAGGTATGTTTCTAGAAATCACCTACTCTGTTTCTCTGTGGACAGTTTTGCATGTTTTAATATCTTCCCTAGAAAAGTCTAAGGACCTAGAAAATTTCTCTGACTTGGTCAGAGTTCTGGTTTACATTATCATGCTTAAGTTATATGATGCATGCAAGACTTTGATTACAAATACTACAGGTAAAATCAAAGATTTTTACAGATCCTGTACTACTCAGGCATATATAATGTGTATTGGACATAGATTGATAGTGTGTGCATTATCAACTGGATTTTGATTATTTGTCAGTGAAGTCATTAACTCTTTTCTTCTTCCGGTAGCTGAATTATTTTACTTCAGTGGTGTTTGTGACTAAAATGATGTCTCTTCTGATTCTGAGGAGCTAATAAAAAATTGAGTGCATTTTATTCTGACCTCTCTACTTGCATCAATTTTATTTCCTGCTTGCACACATTTTAAAAAGTGGAGTCAGGGAATGACATTCCCTTTCCTTTACTGCAGCTCCTGGAGGAGTCACATACTGGAATGTGGCTTGAAACTGGCTCACTCCAAAAGCTGTATTTAATGTTGTGTCTCTGTTTTCTTCACTACAATTACTTACTGTAATAAATGTAAGTAGTGGTATGGATATTTTCAGAATCAAAAGCTGAGTGAATTGGAACTTTTACAGATTATAGACCAAGATGGCTTTTGTTGATATTTTGATGCCAAAAGATGCAGGTAGTTTCTGCTAAGAAACACTTAGATACTTATTTCTTGTGGATACCAGTAAGAATTAGCCAGATGTGTCCAGATCCTCAAAGAAATTCAAGGATCTGCATCAGCACTGTCTGCTTAGTGACTTTAGAAAATATGACCAGTCATCTATTATACCTTTAGGCACTGAAATACCTGCAAACACGTGACTGTCACCTGGATTTTAAAAGTGGTTTGATGTATTCAGTGGCATTTAAACATCCTAATAAGATTAAGACCTTTTGAATATCCCACTGGCCTTTCAACTTCTTTGGATTCACATATACATTCAAAAACTGGTGTATAAAACTATTTCTGGGTCAAATTTGATTACAAGCTGAACATGACAGTAATTTTGTTTTGATTAAAAAAAAAAAAAAGTAGAAGCA
Organism: Egretta garzetta; assembly: GCF_000687185.1. Lineage (NCBI taxonomy): Eukaryota > Metazoa > Chordata > Aves > Pelecaniformes > Ardeidae > Egretta > Egretta garzetta. Next base: position 2,752,993 of record NW_009260269.1, on the reverse strand, counting down.
TGTGTAAGACAAGAAGTAGTTCTTCTTCCTTAGTTACTGGAAAGGTTTCAGTTCAAATACTGTTTCCTGCTCTATGTGTTCTGCTTAATTAAAGATGTAGAATAACTGATGATAGCCTGCAAGAAAAAAATAACATGAATGATTAAAAGTCCAGCAAACATTAAAGAATAAGGATATTTAGTCTGAGAAGACAAGGAGAAAGGAAAATTGAACATGATGACAATTTTCAAATATATAAACACTACCACAGAGAGGGAAGCCGTACTCTATTTTCCATTTGTGTGAAAGACAGGGCAAGTAGCACTGACCTTAAATTGCAATAAGACAGATTTATGTTAGACAGTGGGCAAAACTTCTAATGTTATTAAAGATAATGAAGTGGTGAAATAGATTGTCTGCACAGCTGTGGGTCTCTATTATTCTGTAAGACATGATAAGAAATACTTCTGTGAGTAATAATCTAGTTACAGTGACTCCTGCCTTGTGACAGAAGGTCAACTAGGCAATCTTCTGAGGTATGTCCCAGCCCTACAGGTAAAAACTTAACACCCCCTCTTCTCTGTAAGATTCAATGCATTGCCAGTGGTTGAAAACCAGTAGAGAATTAACAGGATGAAATTCATAAATCTTGGAGCTATAGCTGACAAGTCCTCTAATGACTTCACTAAAAGACTACATTATAACCTTATGGAAATAGATAACAAATATTTCTTTTAAACTGACTTAAGAGAAAAGTAAGGAAGCTGCTAAGAGTAACCATTGGTCCTGGACTCGGGGAAACAGGTGCGATATGTTTGTATCCTGCAGTGTGTGAATGAAGAGTAGATCAGAAAAAAATTTTCTTTAAGAGGTGTTAATCCCAGTAGAAACAATAGATCTGGCATAGATAACTGAATAGTAGAGAAACGTCACTCAAAAGAAACATAATTTGCATGAGGAAAAGGACAATTAGTATCCACATTAAAAATGTTTGTTTATGCTCAAGCTGAATAGAGTATTCACAATAAATTAGAGTCTAGTACTCTGTTAACAAAATTCTGATTAGTAAAAACAACAGCATACAATTCTATCCCGGAGGAATCTTCCCTTAATTACTGAAAATAATGATTCTTCCTGCTTCAGACTAAGATTTTTTTAATATATATATAACTATTGAATTCATTCTATGCATTTGGGGTTTTTTTAAAGCTCATTGCTCAGCTAGCTCATCTTGACAAAAATCCCAGCAGTGAGAAGACTTTGTAAAAATAGGAATGTTTACCAAGCATAAAATTGGACAACTCAGAAGTTAAGCTTAATAGGCAGTTAAATTCTCTTGTTTTATTATACAATCACTTTTTTTTTTTTTTTTAATGCTAACTTTGCTATCAAGGATATGAGAACAATCTGGCAGTTCATTGAGTGATACAACTAACACTTGTAACTTCTTGACTTCCTGTTTCAGAGTGTCCAGAGCTTCTCCAGAACTTTTTGTGAGGTATCTTATTAATCCAAAGTTTTATTTAGGCCTTTTTAAAGTGCGTACACTGCAGTCTACATTAAAGAGTTAATGAATAACTTAAAGAAAGGAAGGTGATAAGACCATTGTATATTTCCCAATAAGTGTAAAATCGGGACCCGTGTTGGAGAAAACACATTGGTTAAGTACAATGTCATCTTACCACTCAAATTCAGAAGTGATCTACATATATTTTTGTATGATTGCGTCAGAGCTAATAATGTCTAGCCCATAAGCCTAGTGATTCTTGCTCAACAACACGTGAATGAAATTAAATTGTTGCAAGCTGAAGTATGCAAGTGGAGTAGGTGTTTACAGATCCTCTGTCTCAACACTGATTCTGCATTCCTGAAAGTTGTTTAACTTTGAAGATTACCTATAGAAATAGGTTGCTCTATTTCACATAAATAAGGTTGTAATCAACTAATCTCTATTTGCATTTCATCGTGAAAACATGTGTCTCCCAAATAATGAATTGTATATTTCCAACAGAAATGTTGCAATGCAATGAAATTTCAGGTTTATCAACCAAAATCTAAATCTTGAGGTGTCAGATGATTTTTTTTTTTATTTTAAAGTATGACCATATACCACCAAAGGCAAAAATAGAGATTTTTGACTGGACTCAACATCCTTTTTTGAATTTCAAAAGTAGAGAATGGGTTTGTTGTGCTTGTTCTAGTGTCTGTTGTTGAGGAGACAGGTTGTAGATCAAGTTCCCAGAGGTTGCCAGTTCCATGATTAGTTCTATTGGATTGCTGTAATTTAGACAGAATGTGATGAAAAAATGAGCAACTAATACCAAGTCCCTGTCCATCAGGATAACACAGGATTGTTAATCACTACAGCTTCTCTGATACAATCAAAATCACCCTGGCTCAATGTAGTTTTAAGATGATTTTGAACAGGTATACTATCTGCAAGGCAGCCTTTTGGGAATTTAAATTACAGCAAATTGCTGTGCATCTATTTTAGTAAAGCAAAGAATAAGAATGCCCATAGGAACGAAAGGAATATTTTTGTTGCGGAATAATTTTCCTGCTATAATTTTACAGTGGACATAGGTTCCTGCTGTACTTAGGGACTGATATACTGATGAATAATCTATTGCAAATTGTTAAGCCAGAAGATGGAGACTTTTTTTTTACTTTCACACTAATTATAATTTCTAAAATGTTTGCTTTGAAGGCAACTTTGACTGCTCATTTTTCTCTATTTATTGGTTCTGATTTGTTGCCTAAGTCCTGTCAATGTTTCTTTGCATAACTCAGTTTCTTGTAAACAAAAAACAAACTCAGGGTACTTTTTCTTTTGCACAATCCTGCTCACAAAAAATAACGCAAGACAAAAGAGTGTATTAAGGTAACTGTAAATCAGTTTTGCATTATGCTACTCAACATTTATATCAGAGTGTGACAGACATTAGGCATGTCCTGATGTCCATAGTGAAGACAGCTTCACCAGTCTGCATCATAGATAGTATCACTGCCTGGAGCTTTTAAAGCTATGCCCCAGATGATCATCCCATATCCAGGCCTACTTGGAGTTCATTTGCTAAACCATTGACCTTTGACATATGTCAGAAAATTTTTTTCTGGTGGGTAGTGGAGAGGAGGATGTAGGAAAAAATTCTTCAACTATTAATTTTTTCTGTGGCACCCTCAAACTCTTTAACTTCATACAGAAGAACCAGGTAACAGAATTTTTTTTTCAGATTCCACAGTAATATTTCAATATAAAAATGTGTTTCCGAACCAGCATTGCATTTTTTCTAAGAGCAGAAGGGAAGCACCAAGGCTAGCTTTAGCTTAGAGCCTCATGAGAGCAAATGGAAAGAGAAAGGATCATTCAAAGAGTGACTGTTAGTGATGATTAGGCTCCTGCTCTCAATAACTCTCTACAAGGATTAGGTCAAGTACATTACAGATACCTTTGTAACATATACTCCTTAGTCTTATTGGGGAGTCATAAGGATTCAGTCTAGCAAAAAATTCCCCATGTGAGAGATATCACTGGATTTTAGCTACCTAGCTTTTTATCATAAAGTTAAATAGTCAAGTAGGGGTTGGCAATATATATTTCTAAAGATTCAGTGCGGATGAGGAAAAAGAGGTTATGAGGGCTTTTTGAGCTAGAGAATATATATATATAGATATATATGGATTTCATGGTTCTTTTTATATTCTATTTTACCTACACCCCACCCATCACCCCCCAACCCCCATTTTATTTCTTCCTGAATTTCTGTTGGCTGGTGCTATCTGATGTGAGAATAAAACATGCCATTTATTTCTTATACAATACAAATTTAAGTAGAAACAAGAGAGTGAACAAATACTTACTATGTGTAGATACCCTATAAATAGTCTAATGTAAGTGCTAAACAATTCAGTGCACTAAAAAAATGCTTATGAAAGCAAAGTGTCAAGAAATCTCAGGCCAGATACAAATCAGAGTTTTGGAATATGGTGAATAACTGCACATGTGACAGGGCTCTGAGCGCTCAGTTATCCAATGTATCATGGAATTTTTAATCAAGAACAATTACACTTTTAAGATATAACATTCTGGAGGCAGAGCTGGAAAGAACATAAACACCTTTACATTTTGGAGGAGGAAAAGACTGTTAAAGTTGATTCTTTCCTGAGGAATAATTGCTGTCTGAAATGTGACAGAGAAAATGGAGATGCCTGACTTGTCCTTTTCTGCAAAAAGCAAGGAACCTGCTTTTTCCCATCCTGTGCCCTATGTAAATTTTTAAGATACAATAAGGCAGAAAATTGATACAGTGTACCTGTGGGCTGAGCAAAAACACATGAATGGTGTGTGTAATATAACTGTTTGTGTTTTGCTTTTTATTTTTTTAAATATATAATAGTCAATTAAAACCAATTATGCAGGAAATATATATAATAGGACATGCAGAATGTTATAAACAATTTCTGACCTGTTGTGACTTAGGGACTATTTGAACAAGAGTATGTTTCTACTTTTTGTGTTTTGATGATTTTTTTCCAACATGAATTTTTTTTTTGAATTTATATTTAGGTTATGTAGGTGTATATGACATGGTGAGCACAGAGGATCTGTAAACTAACCATGCACCATATGGAAAATGTGGAAAACTTATATTCTGATCACTTTACTGGTTTCTTTTCTGTTCAGTTCTTTATGTTATAAGAAATAGTGAAAACTAACAAAAGCAGCAGAGAGCTTCCAAAAAAGCATGGCTACTACTGGCATTGAAAAAAATGAGGAGAAAATGAGTAATCAGCTTTGCAATTACAGTCATTAATGGTATTATTTTTGGAAGTGCTGAGTATTAACAACTGTGTAGGAACTGGTAGTTCCTAGAACCAATAAAAAACCAGCCATAAATGTCCTCACAATGAATGCCAAGGAGTCTAATAGGATTGTTCTTAATTAACCACTGCCTAGCCTTGCTTTGTCCTGCCTTAACAAAGCTGAATTTGATTATGTTCTGTGGAAATCATCTTTAAAAATCCTTGCCAGCTCTGTGTGTGTGTTAGGGAATGGACAATGCCCCACTCATCTAGCAGTTTTATGTCTCATCTTCATGGGGGAGTTAATAAATTAATTTGATCTAAGCAATACAATAAGACTGAAGTATAGTCATAGTGAAGCCTGTTGATTATACAGGGACTTTCTTGTGTATATGATATTAAAGTTGAAATCCATTATACATCTGTTACTGACTGAAAATTCAAACTGGCTCCTATACAGCGTAACATTTTTAATGGCATTATTTTTTTATTCTTGTAAGATTTAGTCTAAATAGAATTCCTGTTGGTAGTTCATTGTATTCTTGCTCAAGTCCATTAGGCAGGAAGGTATTCTAACTCCTCTTTGGCATTATTATTCAATGCCTAATATAACAGGATTTTTTTTTTTTCTGTATAGTTTTTCCCAGGAAGCTTGTATCTTCCATTTAACCCTTTGCAGTCAGGCCTTATTAATGACTAAAAGTCAATTGAGATGTATAAAAGCCAAATATTATAGTCTCTGTAGAAACATTTTATACATCTTCAGTCAAAATCTCCCTACCTCTCAATCTTACAGAGATTTTATTGACTATACACCTTACTACTTTCAGCTTTTTCACACTACTTTTTAATAATGAAAGACTTGAAGAAATAACAACTCAAGTAGCTTTTTGAGCTAAAAAGACTCTTTATAATGTAATTTTTGCTCTGCAATTTGACAGCTTTCTGAAAGCAGAGTAAAAATTGTAATATCTGATCTCACAACCCTTATTCCCTTGAAAGATGAGTGCTGCAAAGCTCGGTTATTATTTTAAGAAAAAAGATCAAAACAATGGTTGCTGCTAGCCAAGTTCTAATAAGAAACATAAATGCAAATTATAAAGAAGCATGGCTGTATAGCACGCAGATAATACTTTTTTTTTTTTTTTTGTAAGAGATTCAAAAATTAAGATTTGTGCCCTGGTGAGCAAAAGGCATTTCAGTGAGGTGCCAAAATGAGTCAGATGATAATCAGGCGTTCCTGACACAGTAAGGTAATAACACAAGATAAATAAAACATTTAAAAAAATCCAGAGAAGTCTGCCATCTAATCGTTGAGATTATTATATAATTATCATCCATGAGCTGTCCATTGACAATTTTTTCACTGTGCTAGCAAAATTATGGGGTAAAGTGATGCAACAGGCAATTTCTTTGTCATGGAAGGGTCATATACTTTCCCATATATGTTAAATGTACAGCCATGGTGGACTAAATAATCTCCTGTTGCCTGATATGGTGCTATTTTGAAACAGAGTGAAAACTGCCTATGGAATGCACAGCGCTATTTTATTGAGCAAGGTTCAAGGAAGGTTGAATAACTTTTGCTGTTCACCGTTTATTATTCTGTTACTTGTTTTGCAAACAAAAGAAACTACCTATAAATTCTCTGATAAATGAACTGAATGGATTCCTTATTTCACCATAGCTTCCACATCTATCACCATGTCATGTTCTGAGTTATGCTGTGTCATAAATTACTATAGCAGTAAATCTTGACAAATTTTAACAGACAGAAATACGTCTTGTAACAAGAACATGTTAGTAAAAAAACTGTCATTTGCTGCTCTTTGCGAAAAATCCAGTGATGCTCCAAAATCCCTGAAAACTTTGTGAACAAATTTGAAACAAACCAGAAAATATAATTTCCTTTCATCTCTTAACTCAGTAGGAATGATGGAAATTATTAAATTGGGTGCTCCTCCACTTTGCGAAATACTATTGAACAATACAAACTTAGTGGGACAAGTCCCGTGACTGGAGTGTGGCTGTCGATGGCTACAGGCTGTTCAAGAAGGGACAGGTTAGGAAAGAGGGGATGAGGGTTGCCCTCTATATCAAGAAATGGATAGAGTGTGAAGAGCTGTCTCTGAAGAATAGCCACAAGCACTTTGAAAGCTTACGGGTAAGAATCAGAGACTGAGGCAGCAAAGGGAACCTCATGGTTGGTGTCTACTAATGGCTGCCCAATCAAGGGAAGCCTATTGACAAAGCCTTCTTACTCAGCTACATGAGGAATAGTGTTCCCAGGCTCTTGTCCTACAGGGGGACTGCAACCACCCTGACATCTGCTGGAAAAGTAGCATGGTGAGCTGTAGGCAAAACAGGAGACTCCTGGAATGCATTGAGGATAACTTCTTAAGCCAGGTAATAGACAGCCCTACCAGAGGAGACTTGATACTGGACCTGTTGGTCACCAATATAAGTGAGCTCATTGGTGACATCAAGATTGGAGGCTGTCTGGTCTGCAGTGACCATGCACTAGAGGTAGAGTTTGCAGTCCTGAAGGATATGGGGTCAGGCAACGGGTAAACTCAGGACCCTGAATTTTAGGAAACCAAACTTGTAGTTCTTCAAGCAATTAATCAATAGGACCCCCTAGGAAACTGTCCTCAGGGACAAGGGAACAGAGCTGGCAGATCTTTAAGGACATGTTCCATAGAGCTCAAGAGCTCTCAATTCCCAGGTGTAAGAAATCAGGAAAGGAAGATAAGAGACAGTCATGGATGAATCAAGACCTGCTGGTCAAACTAAAAGACAAGAAGGAAATTCACAGGCAGTGGAAGCAGGGACAGGTATCCTGGAAGAGTATAGAGACACTGCCTGATTGTGTAGGGATGGGGTCAGGAAGGCCAAAGTGCAGCTGGAGCTGAACTTGGCAAGGGATGCAAAGAATAATTAGAAGGGCCTCTATGCAAAGAATTAGAAGGGCTTCTAACAGGCATGTCAGCTGGCAAAGGAAGGTCAAAAAAAAATGTACCCCTGAATGAACGTGACTGGCAAACTGGTAACAACAGACAAGGAGAAGGCTGAGGTACTCAACAAGTTCTTTGCCTTGGTCTTCACTGGCAACCTCTCTTCCCGCCACTTTCAAGGAGATGGAATGCAAGATGGGGTTTAAGAGAGCAAAGTCCCTCCTACTGTAAGAGAAGATCAGGTTCCTGACTAACTGAAGAACCTGAACATATATGTCTGTGGGACCTGACAAGATGCATCCCAGAGTCCTGAGGTAACTGGCCAATGTAGTTGCCAATCCACTCTCCATGATATTTGAAAAGTCATGGCAGTCAGGTGAAGTCCCTGGTGACTGGAAAAAGGGAAACATTGTTCCCATCTTTAAAAAGGATACAAAGGAGAATCCTGGGAACTACCAACATGTCAGCTTCCACTTTGTGCCTGGGAAGATCATGGAACAGATCCTCCTAGAAGCTATGCTAAGGCACATGGAGGCCAGGGAGGTAATTCAAGATAGCCAGCATGACTTCACCAAGGGAAAGTCCTGCCAGACCAACCTAGTGGCTTCCTATGATGGAGTGACTCCATCACTGGACAAGGGAAAAGCAAAAGATGTCATCTATCTGGACTTCTGTAAAGCCTTTGACGTGGTCCTCCACAACATCCTTCTCTCTAAATTGGGGAGCTATGGATTTGATGGATGGACTGTTCAGTGGGTAAGAAATTGGTTGGGTGTTCTCATCCAGAAGGTAGTGGTCAATGGCTCGATGTCCAGATGGAGATCTGTGACAAGTGATGCACTGGGACCAGTACTGTTTAATATCTTCATCGATGACATAGACAGCAACATCGAGTGCACCCTCAGAAAGTTTGCAGATGACACCAAGCTGCATAGTGTAGTGGACATACCAGAGGGACAGAATGCCATCCAGAGGGACCTGGACAAGCTTGAGAAATGGGCCCATGTGAACATTATGAGGTTCAACAAGGCCAAGTGCAAGGTCTTGCACCTGGGTCAGGGAAATCACTGAGTATCAATACAGGATGGGGGATGAAATCATTGAGAGCAGCCCAGAAGAGAGCCTTGGAGGTACTGATGGATGAAAAGTTGGACATGAGCCAGCAATGTGTGCTTGCAGGCCAGGCCAGCCATATCTTGGGCTGCATCAAGAGAAGTGTGGCCAGCAGGTCGAGGGAGGTGATTCTGCCCCTCTACTCTGCTCTGGTGAGACCTCACCTGGAGTAATGCATTCAGCTCTGGAGTCCTCAGTAGATTAAAAACATGTACATGTTGGACCAGGTCTAGAGGAGGGCCATAAAAATTATCTGAGGGCTAAGAGCACCTCTCCTATGAGGACTGGTTGAGAGAGTTGCGATTGTTCAGCCTGGTGAAGGGAAGACTGCAGGGAGACCTTATTGCAGCCTTTCAGTACTTAAAGGGGGCTTATAAGAAAGATGGAGACAGACTTTTTAGTGGGGCCTGTTGCGATAGGACAAGGGGTAATGGTTTTAAACTAAAACAGGGTAGGTTTAGACTTGATAAGGAAGAAATTCTTTACAATGAGGGTGGTGAAACACTGAAATGGGTTGCCCAGAGAGGTAGTGGAGACCCCATCCCTGGAAACATTCAAGACCAGGTTGGACGGGGCTCTGAGCAACCTGACCTAGCTAGCAGTGTCCCTGCTCCCTGCAGGGGGGTTGGACTAGATGACCTTTAAAGGTCCCTTCCAACCCAAACCAGTCTATGATTCTGTGATTTGATAAATGAGTTAAGGGAATAATTTTAAACAAAATCATGACTACTAATCTTTCCATCATGTAGAAAATCTGAATGTTATCAAATTGTTTAGGTATGTCTTGATGTCTGACCTGAAGACCATGGAAGAATCTGGAAGCCAGTTGTTGAATTGAGTATACTTCGATGTTACAGCATGGGACTTTTTAAAATTTGGATTTTTAAATTAATTAATCCTCAGGAAAATATATAAGTATTTATATATATATATATTTACAGGTATACATACACACTCGCTTTGTAACAATGCAGCAAGGGTAGCATCAGGGAAATAATTAGGGAAGCAGATCTGGTAATAATGTCAATTTTCAATCAGTGGCCTGAGAAACAGCACTTCATTGATCAGTCAGGCTGTCTACTTCAGGCGTTTAAAGTAGGTACAGAGGTTGTCACAGTCTTCTTTGGATATACCCCTTTCTATTAATTTAATACAGAGGGAATTTAGAGTTCTAAATTGAGGTATTGGCAACTAGATTCCAAAGTACATGACAGAACCTCCTGCTAGCCCATTCCACTTAAATATTTGGACTTTGTTGTATGGCTAGGTGTAGGAATTGTCTGGTTTCCACATGGAGCTGTACCTCCTGATGCCTGGGCATCAATGTAAATCCCATATCCTTTAGATATCCCTATTCCTCTCCAGACAAAGCAGAAAATGTGTTTGTTCAGCACATATTCAAGTAGCACTTGAGATGAAGTAGTTTGTAACAAGTCATAGTTTTGTACAATGTGTTTTGAATATGAATTTTTACAACATCAAAAATATTTATTACATGAACAGAACTCTATTCAACTTATGCCTCTGATATCCAGAGAAAGGTCTGTTCTGAATAAGTATTTGTTCTCATTTCCAAGTAAAAGTAAAATTTAATTGAAAGTCAAACTTTTCTGATACCTTTATCTTAGAGGAAACGAGCAGAAAAATCACAAAAAGCAACAGTCTTTGAGGATTATTTGCATATTTGTTTGGGTTTTGTCAAGTTTGTTTCATATTGGTTTATCTTAGGTAAAAGAAAAAATGGTTTGGAAAAGTGCAATATATTACAAGAAACAGCAACTATGCTTGAACTTATATGTAGGAAAATTGATAACTTTTCCTTTAATTTTGTAATTTGGTCCTCATTTTTAAGGTCCCACAAATACCAGCCACTCCACTACCTGCCCACCCTCTTTCCTCCCTATGTCATCCAGTTTTATTCCATGCTTCCCACTTCACTGCAAATAAGCTGCATAACTACTCATCCTCCCCCCTTACTTGCTTCATGACATTTAAACTTCCATGCATGGTGTTTTATGTCTGGAACAGATTCTCTTGGTCAGTGTGATATACCTCCCCCAGTTTCTCAAGTTCTTTATTAAATCACTTTTCCAAAGTAAGGTTCCTTTTAGCTCTCTCACAGTCTCCCTTAGTAACACCAAGAGAGAGATGATTCAAATTCATTAAACATAAATTGATAAGACTTATAAGTACTTAGGTCTATTGACTGCAGCTGATTTTCATAATATCATAATGGTTTTTGTGCATATTGTCCAAAGGAAGGCCCTCAGTGAAGTGACATCAAAGCAATTTCCTTTAAAACAATTCAGTATATTTTGATTCAATGGAAAAGTGTAATCAGTATGAGTCTTCACATAAGAAATTCAGTGGATCAGACTGCAGTGAATGCTTCTCCCTGCCATCTCAGTCCCTGACCCACCCAAACTATGTGATGCACTTGAATTATACTATATATCCAAAGAATAGCTATGCTGTTGCTGCTAGTTTATGTTTTCCCCCTGCCCCAGAGATTATTATGATTATTATGGTAAAAAAATTGCTGGATGGTCAGGCTCAAAGAGTTGTGGTGAATGGAGTTAAATCCAGTTGGTGGCTGGTCACAAGCAGTGTTCCCCAGGGCTCTGTATTGGGGTCAGTTCTGTTTAGCATCCTTATCAATGATCTGGATGAGGGCATTGAGTGCACCCTCAGTAAGTTTGCAGATTACACCAAATTGGGCTGGAATGTCAATCTGCTCAAGGGCTCTGCCGAGTGACCTGTACAGGCTGGATCATTGGGCTGAGGCCAACTGTATGAGGTTCAGCAAGGCCAAGTGCTGGGTCCTGCACTTGGGTCATAACAACCACATGTGATGTTACAGGCCTGGAGAAGCCTGAAAATAAGCCAGCAGTGTGCCCAGGTGGCCACAAAGGCCAACAGTACCCTGCTTTGTACCAGAAATAGTGTGGCCAGCAGGACCAATGAAGTGGTTGTCCCACTGTGCTCGGCACTGGTGAGGCCACACCTTGAATTCTGTGTTCAGGCTTGGGCCCCTCACTACAAGGAAGATATTGAGATGCTCAAAAGTGTCCAAAGAAGAGCAATGAGGGTGGTGAAGGGTCTAGAGAACAAGTCTTATGAGGAGTGGCTGAGGGAAGTGGGGTTGTTTAGCCTGGAGTAAAGGAGGCTGAAGGGGAGACCTTATCACCCTCTGCAACTACCTCAAAGGAGGTGGGTGTCAGTCCCTTTTCCCAAGTAACAAGTGATAGGACAAGAGGAAATAGCTTCAAATTGTGCTAGGGGAGGTTTAGATTGGAAATTAGGAAATACTTCTTCATCAGAAGAGGTGTCAAGCATTGGAACATGCTTCCCAGGAAGTGGTTGAGTCACCATCCCTGGAGGTATTTAAAAGACAGGTAGATGTGGCACTTAGGGACATGGTTTATTGGTGAACTTGGTAGTGGTAGGTTACCAATTGTGCTTGATAATCTTAATGGTCTTTTCCAACCTAAACAATTCTATGATTCTATCTTTCGGACATAGCCCCGGTAAGATTACCCACAGAAATAGATCCCAGTATATATGCAGAAACCACTTGAATTCAATGATCTTCTTGACTTAAAGGAGTTTACTATATGGTCAAGGGCTAGGTTTTTAAGCTTGAGAGATGAGAAAGATTGTTTTTATGGGAGATTTTCTTCTTTCCTCCTTCAAGGATGAAACACACTCTACTCAAGTGATGTAAATAATAGCGTCTTTCTGGGAGGATGTTATTCAAACAAATCAAACCATACTGTTTTCATAAAGCACATAAGCAGATATTTAATTATACCTTTATAGAATACACAAGTATGTATTTAACTTAATAGTGTACAGTAGCATTTAGATCCATCAGATATTAGATCAAATTAAGCAGTTAGTTAAGTATCTATATCAATGAGACTTAAACTTGTGTTGAAGTACTTTTGTAATCTGGACATATAGAAGTTATATCTTTTTTTATTCATGCTGTTCCGCTATTTGTTTTCTTTTAAAGCAATATACAGTTATTTCATTTTATGTAAGTAGTATTTCCTCATGGTGCTATCCAAGATAAATTTTTGTAGAATAAGAAATATACTTCGTGTGGTTCTCCATTGTTGAAATGAAACTACTTACAGAAATAAGTGTACTAGATATTTCTTTTGTGTTTTCCTACTGAAACAAAATAACTACATAACTCAGAATTATGACTATAAGGACATGAATCATTCACTGGGCTTTTAGTGGGACTATTTATGTGTTTAGAGTTAAGCATATGAACACAAAATTGCTGAATGTCAGACAACAAAATTAATGTGAGTGAAATGTGATGTGCTATTTCCACAAAAAGAAAGGAAAATATGAAGCAAGTTGTTTATCCTATATTTTATGTACTGAGATGCAGCCTCTATTTATGTATTCAGATGTCCAAATTAATGCAATCAGGATCACCACTTTGGAAAAATCACTCTGTCTCACTTTCTGTACTTTTTTTACAGTAAATCCAGATTTTAAAAACAGCTTTTTTTCAAAGCCTCAGAGAACCAGACATTGTTTTTCTTTATTTCCAGTGCAATTGCTTCTCTGTATTTAGCATTTTTATTTGTACCTGAATGCATTTCATAGCATCATATTAGCATGGCTTCTTCTTTGCTGCTGATTATTAAAGCTTTTGAAGTACCTGTGCTTTTCTTTTCCTTTTAGGTTTGAAAAAGTATGTCCTTATTTCATCAGGTTCAAATATTTTCAAGTAGTGTAAGCTGAGCCCAGGAACGTTTGATCTTATGAAGGTAAGTTCTTTGATCAAATCTACATTTTAATGTTGTTTGGGTTCTGATTTCAGAAACTATTTAAATGTAGCAAAATGAAGTTAAACTGCATATGACAGCTTCATAAACTGTGTGTATTCCAAGCCGCGAATAACACATTACAAGTATATGTAAGAATTAAGGGATTCTTACCCCGGAAAGGCAAAGAAGGAAGAAAGAAAGAGGACAAATTAGGTTATGCTCCTAAGATAATTTCTGCAGTAAAATGACTGCAGGCATATGAAGAAAAACATTGGTCTAGATGAAAAATGGAGTAACAATGATTTCTTTAAAAAATTTTGTTGAGTTTTAAGGTTATTTCTATAATGCAGATTGACTTTGGAGCTGACACAGTAACACTACAGCCTTCTCAGTGGATAATTGAAGGGAATCTCAATTATTATTCTGACAAAGCCAGTTCCACCATCCAAATTTTGCTATGCATGCGGGTAATTATTCCTAAGGCTAGGGAGTGAATTTTTTTTCCCAGTGAGGAAGGTGCAAATGGATCTAGGATGTCAACAAGCTTTGGGTCACTGACATAGTTTATACAATTCAAAGTTTTAATAGAAAATTTAGCAGGTTCAAAAGCAGTAACTATCTTTGAAGTTTGAAAGCAGTATCTTCCCATAGGAGTGAATATGAAAAATACATCATCCAATTAATGCTGTATGATGTAAAAGCCTAATGCCACTATAAATAAAGTTCTGACGTATTTAAGACATTATGGAAGAATAATTTATTTTTTTAAAAATTCTGTACAGCTATTTAATGAGACAAAATAATTTTTAAGCTTTTTTTAAGAAACTTTGGTAAAAGCATGTTGCAAAATTGTGTTGACATATAGGTCCCCCAATAACCTCAGTGTTTATATGGCTTCCCAGAATTACGGCAATGCCACAGAGTTAACATCTTCAAGAGAACAGATTAAGAGAGCACTATTCTTCAGTACCGTACACACTAGTGATTAGAGCTTCTCAAAAAGCAGCAGGTGATCTGTGATGCAAATCCTGCTTTAATTTAGACAGAGAAGTAATGTTGTCTGTGAGCTCTGAAGCTTTTATCTGCCCTGGAAAATTATTTTATTGGATTAGGGTAAAAGTCAAGGAAGAATCATGACTGTGAATTCTGAACAGAGGGTGTGGACTTTTCTGGACCACAGTGGAAACTTAAGTCCATTAGAAGATTAAGGAATGGGTCTCATCCTTGACTTGTCATTTCGAAGTGTGTAGTTTAGAAAGATTTCCGTTCTAGGTGTAGAACTGTGGTATAGAGTCCTTCTTTAGGTGCCTTGATCATGGTGTGTGTTTCAGGTGATGGAGGTGCTCACTTCCAAGCTGTGCATTCCCTGAGGCATCCCAGAATGGAGTTGGCCTTTTTTCTGCACTACCTGTGAGTCAAATACTGGGATGCCCAAGGGGGAAGTTAGAGTGTCACTGGAAACGCTACTGTATTTCTTTAATCTTCGTTGTTTTTTCATGTCATGTTAAGTGAGAGGGAAATAATGAGACCTATATTTTTAGAGCTGAATAATTACTCACAGTACTTCTATTTCTCTGTCCTTTCAACAAAGGCATAATGTTTCTTTTCTCTGTGAAGCACAGTGTAATTAGTTGCTTTTTCTGCTGGACCTTCTTTTAACATTTCTTATTTAATAAAACAGGAGATAGCACACAATTACATTCAGAGAACCACAGCCCTCACTTCAGCTATTACTTCAAAGTAGAAACTAGCAACTTTATGTCCTTCACCTAAGATTCACTGAGCTCTGAAAGTAGCTATTGAAAGAAAATTACATATCCATTATTTCACCACAGTGCATGCTAAGTGATACTTAGAAGACACATGCTGTTGCATTACCATAGATGTGCAATTAGCCCAAAAGAAACATATAATTAAGATATAATTTAATTTATATATGAATTAATACACATGAATATGATAATCAAACCTGCAGATTTAGTAAAACTTCTTAGTAAGCATATTTTTCCTCCTTTAATATTGCAGACTAGTTTTGGAGTAGGATATGGCTGTGTTCTGGTCATTGTAACTCAGTTGCATTTATGTAATTCCTGATTA
This sequence comes from Egretta garzetta, assembly GCF_000687185.1. Taxonomy (NCBI): domain Eukaryota; kingdom Metazoa; phylum Chordata; class Aves; order Pelecaniformes; family Ardeidae; genus Egretta; species Egretta garzetta. Next base: position 2,737,257 of record NW_009260269.1, on the reverse strand, counting down.
TCTATTACTTTCTCATTTTATAATTTGCTTTTAGGATTTGGATGAGCTTTTAATGAAGTTGTAAAGAAATTTCTCCCCTGACTTCTCAAGTTATAAATTCCACATCAACAGGAGAGAGGTGTTTTTTCCTTTCTTTGACATGACATGAACTATACAGAGGCACTGAAATAATTCCAGTGTTCCTGTATTTTCCTTTAAATGAACAGAAGATATTAAAACAATATCCTCTTTACCATGTTCCTAGTTTATATCTGAATTTAAGTTTTTTACGGTCTTTAAATGTGTTTCATCAGCTGGTAAAAAGTCAGTATTCTGTGTCATTTACCTATTCAGCTTCATTGTATTGGCAACAGTTCTGCAGGTAGTTTTCAAATATAATAAAAATATTACACATAAGGTGCAGATATGATACAACGGCTAGGATATAACTTTAGTCTGGGTTTCAGGCATTAAGCAAATGTGTAAAGAGCCAGAGTGAATGTCCACAGCTTCTGCACAGTGTGACTGTTGTACAGCGCTTTGTCTCAGCACTGACCAGTTTGCTTGCACTTTCCTTCACTATTTCCAGCTAATCCTTGTTTAAAAAAAAAAAAAAAATAAAGAAAAAGAATAA
>NW_009260269.1:2731855-2736056 GCF_000687185.1 Egretta garzetta | reverse complement strand
GGGGTCCTCCACAGGCTACAGGTGGAGATCTGCTCCACCGTGGACCTCCATGGACTGCAGGGGGACAGCCTGCCTCACCATGGTCTTCACCACGGGCTGCAGGGGAATCTCCACTCCGGCGCCTGGAGCACCTCCTCCCCCTCCTTCTTCACTGACCTTGTTGTCTGCAGGGCTGTTTTCTCTTGCATCCTCTTGCTTCTCTTCTCTTTCCAGCTACTGAGCTGCAGCCTTTTTTTCCTTCTTAAATATGTTATCACAGAGGCGCTTCCACTGTCGCTGATTGGCTTGGCCTTGGCCAGCGGTGGACACAGGGAAAACTTCTAGCAGCTTCTCACAGAAGCCACCCCTGTAGCCCCCCCACTACCAAGACCTTGCCACAGAAACCCAATACAAGGCTCTAGTGTCATAATCTGTTATTTAGCTAGATTGCATTATGTCCACAGCTTTCTTTGGAGCTGTCACATTGCACAAGATCTCTCTTTCCATTGTTCAAGTTGACAGCCTGAATGCTGAGCATCCTTCATCCAGATTTGTAAAATACTCTTTGCATTTTCTGTGATTAATTTGTTTTGCTTAATAAGTTTTTTTTAATAACACTCAGTGGGAAAAGAATAGGGGTATGGAATGTTTTTCACCAATAGCAAACTCAGGGCGAAAACAAGTAAGTAAAATTTATTGACCAGTTTCATCCAGATGAAAAATGTGTAAGAATTGGGAAAGGTTATGATGATTTATTTAAATGGCATGTAAACGGAAAGTTATTTTTTATTGGAAACAAAAAATCAAATACTGATTTTTATTTCAGAACTTTGGTGATTTAATTTAATTTAAGTTGTAACATTTATCATAAATATGAGAACTGTGTTATGATACATGGATCTTTTAGGCTACATGGAATTTTGGGGGTTTCCACAATCTAAAGAAATTCCAGTTATTTCTAAGTTGAACATTAAATAGAAAGATGCTTCCCCCTTCTGCCATCCATGAAGGAAAAGGAAAATTGCTGTCCAAACCAGGAATATAAAAAGCCCCTCAAAACCTTATGGCCTATTTGTGCCTGTCCCTCAAACTGTTATTTTGCTGTAAACATAGCAATTTCTTGTTCACATGTTAGGTGAAAATTGATGTGCATTTATGGCAGTACATAAAGGGAAACTGTGAGTTGTTTGATTATTTCAGTATTTTATAGTAATGTAAAAATGGGCTGCCAGTAACTGTAAAAATGAATCATCATTTTGCCTCAGACAGAACAGATTTCTATGACCTTTTTATCTGCTAGAAAATATAAATAGTAATTCATTACAGATGTCATCTTGTCATGATTTCTCTTAAACAGATTTTATATGATGGGTTAAACTTTCACACAGAAATATTTTATTTTCATGGATGACCTAACTTTTCAGCCATATTTGCCAGAGATTATTGATTTTTTCGTGTGGCAAGGGCAATATGAAACACTAGTATGTAGTTAGAGTAATAGATCTAATCCTTTGGGACTTATTGATATGGAAAGTCTACACCAATGTTACATTTTATGTTGAAGCTGATTTGCTGTAGAATTTTATTCATGTATTTTGAAGAGCTACATATCTCATAGGGTCTTCTGTGCTCTTGAAAATCCCTTGAATTCACTGGGAACTAGTGTAAGAGATGAAAAAGTGTTCCTATTATTTGCAGGTGGATCAATGTAATTTTGAATGCATGCATTTGAATGAGGAATTCTGTGGATAAATATTTTGACAATTTTTTTAAGTGTTAGAACAGTTCTACTTCCTCTTTGTAAGTGGCAGAGATAAGTCTCGAATCTAAGAATTTTCTTTTCCTTCCATAACTATATTTACAGAAATTCTTCACAAGGGGTGGAAAGAAATCAGATAAATTTTCTCAAGATCAGCTGTCAGACTACAGGTTTGTTTTGAGGAATTAGTTTGTGCAAATGTCAAAGGTGCTTCCATATTTACTGTTCCTTGATATTATCCAAGTCAGAAATAGTCTCTTTAAAAGTAAAATGATACTTTACTCCATTAATTACCTATTCCATCAATTTGGGTGGGGTTTGAAAGTGAAACCAAGATGTTTCCTGTTCATATACCATTGACAACACAACTTAAATTATGCCTGTGGTGTCACCTATGCAACTTCACAGCTTTTGTATTTTGTCTTTAGTGATACTTAAGAAGCACCTTTTTACCTATGCTAAATGAATAATTCTACTGGAGTAAGAAACATTTGATCTCAGTTGTTTGTTCTGAAATGATGGCAGAAATATTAATGTTCAGTGATGCCCTGAGATAAACACTACCGAAAAGAAGGTAATTCATATTGTATAGAATTTGAATAAGAGTGACAAATGAATTCACCTAATTTAAAAAATGTCAGATGCATTTTTATTATTTACATGAGCAGTTAGAAGGCTGAATACAAGTTATAAATTATGAGGTGCTGGTTTTATAAAACTCAAACCCCTGTTTTCTATTATAAGATATTCCAGGACTGTGGACAAGTGGGGGCAGTGTATGTAGAGAGCAAATTCATAGTTTCCTTGGAAGTCAAGATGAGGAAGTAATCATTCAGATTAGAAGATGGAGAATAATGGCTTTTGTAACTGACTGCCTCTCCAAGTTCATAGACTTGACATTTGAATTTCATATTGACAGTAAGTTACAGAACAATAGAAATCATTATACAGTGTGATACTTATCAAATGGCTTATGAGATTTTGGTTCAATAAACCAATTCTGTGGAAGCAAATAAACACAAGACATATTAAGCTATATTTTCAAACAACAGACAATAGACTCAATTTTTGTTTGACAATTTAAATGTCAAAATAATGGATTTATTTATATTTCTGTTGTATGAAAGAGAAGTCAGTGTAACACTAGACTGAAAATTCAGTTTATAACAGAGGTAACAAAAAAAAAGTTGACATAATGCAAGACTGAATCTGATTCACTAACAGTTTTCTGATTTCTGAATGTAGGTACCACTAAACATGTACTGCATGCAGGCAATTTGTGAGGCCATAGCTCAAGCTTGCTGGATCACAATTCAGGGAACAATTTTCAATCATTTCCTAAAAAAAAAAAAAATAAAAAATATGGCCATTAGAAGTCATGAAAGAAAATACTAAGAAAGGTTGAAAAGGAATTTAAAATTCACACTGGCTTTTGGATGGCTTTTATGAAACTGATTTCCCTCTCAGATATTACAGTAACTCTCACAATATTGGAAGAAAAATGTTGATGGCTGTCCAGTGATGGAGCTAAGCAGATCAATTTGATTGAAGTTCGATATTTGGAGACACTGAAGAACTATTGATACTAACATACAAAAGAACCAGGTCCTTTCAAAACTAGGCACACTGAGTACGAAGAATTACAGCTTATTCAGCCTGTGGTAAAGTCTCAAAATTAGACAGAGTCCCAAGGAGAAACTGAAACAGTTTTGACTGTACCTTATTAAAAAAAAAAAAAAAAAGGACCCTTAGACCTCTTACTAAAACTACACAGAGTTATTTCAGAATACTTTCTACTTGCCTCTCGTTCATTTTTTTACATTGCTGAGGTTTCTTCTGACTTACAGCCTCACAGCCTACTGAGATGAAGCATGTGATTGGAATAAAAATGACAGTAGAATGTCAGACTTTGGTTTATTTTTTCTGGTTTAACAAGAACAGGCCTAAGTTGTGATTGTTTTAGATAAAATAAATTTGAAGGTAGCATATTTTCCTGAAAAGTAAAGCTTAAAAAAAGGGGCATATTTTCAAGTGTTACTACTCTGGAAACTAGTTTTTGTGACAGAGAGGATGTGAAATATTCCCTTTCACCATCATGTATAAATTCTGCCATCAGTTTTAAACACAGTTAATTAGAGGTGGTAGAAAAAAGGACATATATGCTTTAATTTGGCTTTGTGGATATTTTTTGCTGGCCTACTTGCCCGTGACCACTTGGAGGGAAATCCAAGTTTGTCAAAGCCAGTCATTTTTATCAGTCACATTTCTGGGCCTGGTGAATGTCTTAATCATTAATTAATCATTATAATAACCAGATTTTATACCTGATTCAGTAGAAGCCATTTTATTCATAGTACTAATCTTACCAATGGTGTGATATAATGTAATTCTTAACTTTCATCTTCAGGGGGAAAAACCTAAGAGAATAACGTTGCCTGACCAATCTGATAGCCTTCTATGATG
>NW_009260269.1:2707519-2731053 GCF_000687185.1 Egretta garzetta | reverse complement strand
CTTTACTTCGAGGGTGACAGAGCACTGGAACAGGCTGCCCAGGGAGGTTGCGGAGTCTCCTTCTCTGGAGATATTCAAGGCCCGCTTGGATGAAGTCCTGTGTAGATTGCTCTAGGAGAGCCTGCTTTAGCAGGGGGGTTGGACTAGATGATCTCCCGAGGTCCCTTCCAACCCTTGCGATTCTGTGATTCTGTGATTCTGTGAATGTTGGGCATTAATAAAAAAAGAAGTATGAGAGAAAACACAGAGTCTAAAATATGGTGTTATAGAATGTTGTTTCCAGACTAGTTCTTATGTTGTGTATTTGCTTAAAATCCCAAGGAAACAATAGACATGAATTTTGTCTTATATTGAATAACTGGGAAAATTTAACGCACTATGAACTTCACGTATTCAAAAGGTGACAAAAACAAGGGAAGAACTGCATTATGTGCAACAGCAAGGAATATTTCAAATCTTCTTGGACATTGTATCAAGAAAAGAAAATGTCTTTATCAGCCACAAGGCACTTCAGTATTTCTGTCTGTAACAGTGAAAATGAGGAGGCTGGAAGTGGTTGTAAAGTCTAGCAAATATGCAGATTGACAGACTGCATCCTAAGTTTATATCATGGTAGAAAATTGCAGTGTCTCTATGGAGGCACTTGATAGGGTCCTGCTTGATAGATATTTAAGAGTGAGGCTACATTACCACCCTCCTCACCTTGCCTTGTTTACTCAGGCATGACACACAGTCAGGATAGCACTCTGTATTTCAGGGGGCATTTTCAACCTACTGTGTTTTTGTCCGAGAATGTGTTTTATTTTTAAAATTTTCTCTTCAGCAAGTTATTCCAAAATATTCCATTTACATGCAGAAGTCAGCAAAAAGCTTAAATAGTAAACAGTATGTATTACATTACATATGATATTCTTCTAACTTTGTTTTTTACTCTTAGTGTGGTACAAGGGGAACAGATTTAATATGGTATAAATACTGAACAATTGCTATGCAGACTATTTTGATATTAGAAAGTTATTTGTTAACTGTTAGGTTGCCACAAATTTCAAAAGCTGGGATGAAACAAAGTCACTGTCAAGAACATTTTCAGCTCCGATATAAGGATGCTATGAAGTTAATTGGCAATGGAAAGAAATCTTACAAAATCCAAACATCATTTCATCATTGAAACCAAAATGACTTCAGCATGACCCTGTAAAGAAGTGTATTGATTTTCAACTTCTATTATTACTGTGCTTACCTACCTGTGATTCCAGGTCAGCTCAATTTTCAGAAAGGTCTGAGGTCAAATACAGATTTACTCATCCCGCAAAAGCAAAAAAAGGTTTAGATACGTACACACAAAGACTAAATGTATAAAAGAAATTATTATGCCACCATTTGTGTTTGTTCTTTAATCTTATGGCATAATTTTACTGAAAATTTTTGGAGTAGACTAGGGGTATAAGAGTACAAACAGGCAAAAACACATGATCCATGGGTCTGTACAGCACCATAAGTTTGTACAGCATCCTTTAATCCCCATAGGTGTTTGAGGATAGAGAAAGAACAGGTGCTCTGCTGGGTTGGGAAGAAATTTTCAGCAGAAGTGCAAGAAATGGGATTTAATAAGCGAGAAGTGAAAAATAAAGAGGTTTTACCAATTGCCAGAAATTTTTGATTTTATTGCAAATTTCAGTGTTTGGTTTAGAATTTTGTTTATACTGAAGATATCGCTGTGTTACATTAGAATCCAAAGGCCTTAATTAAGGCCAGGTTCCCACTAAATACAAATATATATACTTGAAGAGATTACAGAGGATATGACGAAATAAGTATCAATACTTACAGTTTATGAAGCAGAAGTTCCAATAATTCCCTAAAATGTTGGCTGTGAGAAAAATTCAACAGCCAACACTGAATTTGAATAGGAGAACAGGTTCTGCAGCCTTTATTCATAAATAATTAATCTATTTTAGGTGTAAAATTCTTTTTTTGGTATAAGCATGACTGCCATTTTTAAGTTTGTATTTTACTCTAGTAACTGCATGGGTAGTCCAAGCAAACCATTATTGTCAGAAGTGAACATGTGTGAAAAATTATCAGTAATGCTGATGAGGGATTTATGATGTAGCTCTAAATTAGGATTTCATATGCCTCATTGCGTATGAGTAAAGGTGATAAGAAGAGTCCCCTATGGAATAATCAAAAAGTCTGTCTTCTCATGTCCATGGATGGGGATTGTTTATATGCTCTGTTCTCCTACTCTTCTCAAAATGGCACCAAACCTAAAGGGAACTTATGTGACAAGCCAGTAAGCCTATCAACTCCTCTAGGATTAGCATATAGTTAAAAAGAGGTACTGCAGCAGATCTAAAGGAATACATTCCTCTGTCCTGGATATTCCTCTAGAGCAAAGCATGCACATGCTGCTCTATGGTTTCTCTATTAAACCACACCCCTAAAATAGTTGTGCCATGTGACTTTAAGTTGACTACAATGAGTCCAGATTTACATCTGTAAATGGTGTTTCATACAGATGAGTTGATTTTAGGAGTGTGCTGGGGTCTGGTTCAGGGCTGAGTCATACTGAAGTGTCAGCTGCTGAATCACTCATGCCACTGGTTATGAAGGTGAAACACCCACTGGCACTGACCTTTCTTTAGTTTGTGAGACATAACAGCCAAAGCTGGCAGGACTGCCGTCCGTATTAGGAAATGTCAATAGATATCTTGCTGCTAGATTCAGAGTCTATTTGTACAACCTTTAATCAGTATTAGACATGACATAGGTCAATGCAGTGTCTTTGGCACCCAGATTCAAAAGCTTTACTTTGAAAACATTACAACACAAATCATACATCTAAATGTTTATCATTCCAAACATGAGGCGATCATGCTTTGAAAATGTCAGAAGGATCTATATGTTTTTTCCTTTCTTTCTGTCTCTGAAAGTTCTAGAAACAATGATTTCTCGTAGCTGATTTTTTGGGTATATCTTATATACACATAAGCACAGCTGGTATGTTTTTGGAAATAATCTCCTTTGTATGTTGTTTTGTTAATTTTGTCCTTATAAACACACAGAAAATAAAAATACATTAATTACTTAGAGGTGTCATTGTTTCTGATGGGTCTGTTTTTCAATCATTTAGAGCACCAGACAGATACTTCAGGTCTCATATATTTTACTTTAAAGAAATCATAACACTGACTGTAAAGGAAAAGTCCTCCCACTTCAAATATACAGTGTTTATTGAAATTCAGGCACTCATATTGCAGGCAATATATAGATTTAGGTCAAGTATTTAGGAAATGAAATATAGATAAAATTGAATAAATTGAAGCATCTATTAGAAAATGAATTTAATACAATCTTTATACAAGAAAGAGAATATTATGTCTGCCAAAAGTTCATGAGTTGTTGTTATTGCTTTTTTCCAAACTCAGTCCATACGTTGAGGGATACTTGTGTGTACAATTTTCTTAAAAGCTTTTGAAAATCTGTTCATATAGTGAAGTTCATTATTTCTTTCAGAATGAAAGTAAAACACATTAACACCTACTTCTATTTATCAAAATAGAAAAGGGCACTTCTCTGACTTTGAATAATAAGAACATAAATTGTGCTGTCTGTAAGCTACGGACATCAATAAAGAGATTTCTTTTTTCAGGAATCTAACATTGTAACACAGCTGTAGTTACTGTGGCAGTCAGAAATGGAAGTGGAATTTGTGTTCCTGGTGCTGATCTCAGTTCCTTCATGGATATCTGTGTAGCACTTAGGGAGTATAATCAGAATAAAACCTACTGTGAAGAACACAATACTAAAGCAGGAATTGCAAATATCTGCTTAGAATGTTTTCCTAAGGTTTTACCACCGAGATTTGCTGTAAGTTGTTTTCTGTTGTGCTTGTTGTGCCTGTTTCTGTACTGGGTCATACTGCCACAGTAAGGGAAAGTTCAGCACTCCTTTGAAGAAGGAAGACTGGCAAAAAAGACATAGGAAAATTGCAGAAAGAAAGGGTGTGATTAGTCTCTTCTGACTAGGTGTCTGCAATGTGGATGTCTGCTTTGGAGCTTTTAGTCAGAGGAGCGAAAGAGGTACTGTTAGGATCCGGTTCATCTGACTTATTTTAGATGTCTATTTTAGGATAAGATAGATTGCTCCTAAGAAGAACCTGTTTCTCCCTATCAGCTGCAAAAGAAAGCTAGAAAGTTTTTTCAGAAGCATAAATCTACATTATAGATGCCTATGTTTTGCCACATGAATCCCACTGATTGTCTACAGTGAACAGAAAGAATCAGAAATTTATTTTAGTCTAATAAACCCCTATGTTCAATATGACTCTGAAGCTGATTGTGGTAATTTAGAATGAGTCTTTTTGCACTGTTAAACATAATGGAAGACAAGTGGTGTAAGACAAAGCAGAAGAAAGGCCGGTGTAACATTAAGCATGCAATTGGTCCTACACAAACCAACAATGCAATCAACTGAGTGCATCTGGGAGGATTTTTTCTTGTGCCATCTCCACAGGGGTTTTCACAGTTGGAGAAATGAGATTGCTTCAAAGGGGTTGATGAGGAAGTGGGGACTCTGTAAAGGATGATAAACCAGCGCGTATTACAGAACTCACATGCTATGGCGGTATAGGAGGATGTTTTGCTTCAGTGTGCAATGTAGCATGGTGCAGAGATTCTGGAGATAACTGCACTCAGTACAAGCCAGGTGACAGGCAATGTGTGTCACATCAGGCAGTGTCTTGTGTGCATAGCTCTGACTCTTTAGGAAGCTGAGCCAGCACTTCTTAGCACTGCACTGCATGCATGCACCAGCCTTGGTGTGTTTAGGTCAGGAAACTCTGTGCTCTGTGGCACAGTATCATATAAATATAGTCACAAAGTAGCCGCAAATGGCTGTGATGCCCCATGTCTCTGCAATGCTGCAGGTTGAACTGCTATTTGTAAGGAAAGCCCAAGTGCTGCACATCAATGAGTTACCCAGACACAAAAGTTGAAAAACCCTGATTCTTATAAAACTCTATAAATCCAGCTTCATAATTCTTTATTTCTAGAATAAATGATGTCATTATTAGGTGAAAGTTTGTGGTCTGGGAGACTTTTGGCAGTCAAATCGTATGGCTACTCTCAAAACTACATATGTCTGAGAAATTTAGGTTTTGATTTAAAGTACACTAGTTGCATATTTCTGCATTCTTTATGAATCTTGTTAACTCAGTAATTGCAAATTCTCTGCACAAAATTAAGAATAGAAGAGACAATATTTTCTACATATATAAATATATAGGGATTTTTATCACTGGATATATTATATACATATACATAATGAACTTAAAATATCTACTATGATTATATGCATACGGTTATATACATATAAGTGTTTGGATATATCTCTCTCCAGCTATTCAAAATCCAAATCAACAGAGTCCTGTGCAACTTGTTTTAGTTGACCCTGCTTGAGCAGGGGGTTTGGGCTAGATGATCTTGACGGATCCCTTCCAACCTAAATGATTTTGTGATTATGTGATATTAATGGGTTCAAACAGGTCTTAGACAAAGGAGAATAGAAGAAAATCCAGTTTAAATCTTAACTGATTTTCCTTTTTTTTTTTCTCTAAAGAATTATTCAGAAATATTATGGTAGAAGTGAAGTCATGCAAAAAAATCTGCATACAAAACTTCAGTGAGAAGTCCAGATTTCATGATAAATCACACATTTCCAATATGAGATTTTGGATCAAGTTTGCACTCACCTTTCAATGATAAACTTGAGTCAGAACTTTGTTTTACCTGACAGCTAAGATGTATTGTCTTTTAAACTTCCATGATCTTTCTCAACCTTGACAGTATCCAGTTGTCATGTTGTAATTCCTTTTATTTGTTAGGTCAGGAGGAAACATCTGCAAAGATTACTGAAAACAAAAGCCTAAAATGCAGCCATGGATTGTATAAAATCATACAAAAAATCTGACAAGGTCTAGAAAGACATCTGTGATTAATGCGTAGTTCTGCTGGAAGTTCTTTTGTAAAATTCACCAACAATGATAGCTGATGACCTTATCAGGACTTCCTCTTCTGATGAAACCACCGCCTCATCACTTCACTGCTGGGGTTGTGTGTCAGTCTGCTGTGAAACTATATGTGATTGCATGGAAGTTACTGCTCTTTCTTGCTTTTGAATTCTAATAAGAAAGGAAATCAGAAGAGCTAGTTACGGTTCATTGTAGATGCTACAGAAGGTGGAAACGGCAAAATTTCACAGTTTAAAAGTATGCAAGATCAGACTGAGCTTGCCACTGTGGGTGAACAGAGATAAGAGGGAAGTAGAATTGTCTCCTTTTAAATGCACTTAGTCCATGCTAGAGCTGCTATCAGATCTGTGGCTGCTGTAAGTCGACACAGCACTAGAAATTCAGCAGTTTTACTTACTGATATCAGATAAGGATGGATTCTAAAGGAGCACAAGAGACTGGAAGTTAGCACCACCAGAAGATTTTGACTCTGCAAAAGTTAACAAAGGCTAATTCCAGACTGAGACATAATATTGCACTTCTTTATTGAGTGTTGGTTACTGCTTTTAAGCAATAAATAAACCCACAATTTATTCCTTAAATAATTTTCATATGCAATGTATATTGTAGATGAAAAAAATGTACACTGATTTTACTGTTACTATTTATAAGCACTTCCCTAATTATCACAGTTCCAATTATTAGCCATATGAAAGCTGCATAAAACTGATCAGATTTGCTGGCATTTTAAAATAACTTTTGTATTCAACTACAGATAAGTTTGAAGCAGTGTTTTGATTCCTTTTCCAAAGTTTTGTATTATTTAAATAGTGCATATGGTCCCTAAATGAATGTGCTATATTATTCATGCCTTGTTTTGTTGTCACAAACTAATGATTAATTCCAAAATTAAGAAATATTAAATGAGCTTATAATACATGAATGTTAATTTGAACAGCTTCCAATTAATAAATAAAGTGGACAAGAAGACCCTGAACTCTGATTTGTATCTCTTGGGAATTTTAGTTCTAACTACTAGCAAAGAAGAACAGAAATACTGTGCTAAACCAGTAGTACATTTTGGTGATGAGTAGACAAATGCTGTAGGTGACCTAAAAGAAATACATCAGTTGTGTATTGACACTCCCGGAGAAAGTCCTCCTGTAAAGTCTAAAGCTTAATATCTGTTGTATTTTCTAGACAATAATTATTGTTAAGGACTATGATTTACTATTTAAAATACATCCCCCACAAAACTAGCATTCGTAAGTGTGATATTTAGTTCCCAGGGTTTCTTAACTGGTCCATACAGCTTACGACAGCTCCTAGGATTGGTGTCCCCTGTATCAGATCCTGACTGAGTTAGGACAAAAATAAATCTCATGCACACAATTATTGGAAGATATAATCCCTCCAATTCTCATTAGAAAGGCAAAACAAGTAGCAGGGAAGAGCTTCAATGATCAAACATTTTCTGGGAGGAAATAAAATGTATTCTTGGTAATGGCAGAGGCCCTTATCCTGTTTCCAGTGTAGATCCCTACTTTAGGCACATGTATGTGTATTTTACTTTTCCTAGTGAAAAGATCCAGTCTTCCTAAGATAAGTACGTATAGTTAAAGCCAAAGCTGTGAAAGTAATAGGTCTTCCTGTAAACCTTTCTAGGCTAGTGTTCCAACAGAAAGGTGTCATTGCAAAAGATGGGTGTCTTCATTTCATCTTCAGACTGGAAAGCCTTTATAAACAGGCTCACAATGATGTTACAAAACCACTCCTGAAAAGAGATGCAGATGAGTTGCCATTACTGATCACTGACAACAGAGCTTTCAGGGATGCAAAGCTGATTGTGATCTCCTCTACATTGACAGAACAGGGTATACCCAGGAAATTATTCTTGATTTACTCTGAGATATATCAGACAATAAATCAACACTATTAGTTTTAAAATAACAAAACCATGTTTGAAAGCCATTCAAGAATGGAGTGTGTACAAAGGACAAGAAGGACACTGTTGGGTTTCTGTATATATCTTCCCCTTCCTGTTTTCTTTTAACAGATGAGATTCCCAACCAAATTCCTAATTTTCATGGATCTTGTAGTCACTTTGGGAAATGCAGAATTATATGCAGATCAGGCATAAAATTCTAGCAGGTCAGTCAGAGAGGTGGTGGGTTTATAAATTTCCTTTGTACTGTTGTAAACACCAAAGTCAAAGAACAAAGAAAAAGTCAAGATTTTAGCACTTAATGTAAGTGATATAATTTTTCTTTTCTTGTATTTAACTGTTTACATGTTATTTCACTTAACACATTTTCACAAACCAGATTTTTTTCTCTCACCCACTCATGTTTCTCCTTACCACTGACTTACTAAAACCGCACTTGCAAGTAAGCAGATTTTTTTGATGCACGTACTGTTTTAGAGCACAAGTAACAAAAACAATAGAAAAAATACTTCTTTCTCTTGAAATAAAGATTTCGTTCTTTCCAACATTTTGTGGATTTGTCCATTATTTATATATGAAGACTGCAAGTAATGTTCATATATGCCAACTGTCCCTTGAATATCTTCTCTGTTTTCTATGCACTTAGTGCTGGGATTAAAAAACCAGCTCTAAGTGCAGTAACAAATTCACAGTGTAGAAAAATATTTTTCAGAGTGTTTTTCAAGGTTAATAGGTGCAGATGATAGTGAAAAAAATATTCTATTTCTTATCTCCAGTTTGTCCATTCCTGTCCTCTCTAAAGATATTTCTGTCAACAAAAGGCAAAGATTTGCTGCAGAGATACTCTGAATTAAATACTTTGAACTATGGCACATGTATTTCTTGGGCTTGGATGGGACATCTTTTCTACAGACCTTATCTACTATGCTCAAGTAAAAACCAGCAAAAGATATAGTTTATAGGGAAACATTGCAATCATTGCTAGGTCATAGTTTCTGTCCTTATTCTATTTTAACTCTACTTAAACGGAATACTTACTACGAAGTGGTCCTCTTGAGAAAAAGCATGATGGAGATCTTTATGTCCTTAAAACCTGAGGGACTTTTGTCACTTATTCTAGTAGGTCCTCAGTTCCAGAAAAGTTATCAGGGAAGATATTCAAGACCTTATGCAGTTAATGGAGATGCACTGCCTGAACCATCATCCTATCTAGAAACCCCACAAATTCAACAAGATATTGCTTACGAGTGGGTTTGCCAACACAGTTCCAAATGCCATATTAGGGACTTGAAGGAAAACCATACCAAAGCAATGAACATTGAGAAGCAAATTTACTGAATGAGAGGTGAAGGATGTTCATAAGGTGGGAATGCAATAAATGTTATCTATATAGGCTTTCTGAGGTAGATGTGAATTGGGAGCAAGAGAACTGGAAAGAAGCTAAGTGCCACTCCCTTGGTCATTCTCACTGTAGGATATTCCGCATATTCCATTGTGGCAGGAAGGGGTCACAACTCCCTGTTTGTGCTTCAAACTGTGCAGAAACTATGCAGCAAAATGTCCATCCTGACCTGCATAACCCCTCTCTAGCATCAGGTTATACTATTTTGGTTCACCCAAGGCAAACAGAAAACTTCTGACCAGCTTAGGTTATAGGTAGGAGCTCATTTGTCTCACTTAAAAAAAGTCTATGAGGATGATTTAATACCAATTTAAGATAATAGGATAGTTTTAAGGAGATCTGGAGTTGTGTCCTATTTCTGTTGTAGATTTCCTTGAGATTATCTTTCTGCCTTTACTTACTCAAAAGGCAGGGACCATAGGCCTCTTCTGTTACCCTTTATCATTCTTGTTTGGCAGGTAACTGTTACAGGGAGATTCTCTCACTGTAAATTCCTTATGAATTATTTATGCAGGACCTGAGGCCTAATTTTTTGTATATATGTATATATACATATATGTACAAGTTACTCTGTATGTCACATCAGGAAATGCTCATTCGTTATTGATAACTATCTTTCAGATCACATATGACATGGCTAAATACCTAACTGTAGTAAAAAATGTTATTTACAATTTTGTTTTTCTACTTGTAAGAAACATATTGTAAAGATGATAGATTTTCTTAAAAAGCGGATTTTTTTATAAGGTGTTTTCAAGCTGCTCAGAGGTTTGGAATGTTAGAAAGTGTTTCTGGAATGATATAATTAATGGGCAAAGTGTAACTGAAAAAGGTCACAGATCTATTATGTGCAGATAGAAATATTAACATCATTTGTGTTCAGACTTACAAAGATAAGTCATGCTGTTGACAAAAACAAGATGTGTGAATGTCAACCCAAATATTTAATCTGTCAAAATATACCACATAGTTATAATGGAAAGCTGTACGGAAAATTACTTATAAATGGTTTTATTAATTAACCAGTAATAACATGATCCAGATGTTGCACTAATGTTCTGACATATGTTTGAAAAGAACTCTGACTGAGGTACTTATAACTAAACTGGGTCTCAGTAGAACGTCATATAAATGAAGACACAGAGTGTGTGTAGGAGAGAGAAATTAGTATGTACAAACAACTGCATTTGTATAACTAGTATAAGTAACAAATGCTGACTTTGTTCTAGTCAAAAGACTTGTTAAACTTCCTTAAACATAACACTAATGTATAAAGAACTCTGGAGGCAAACTATTTTAGTGTGCACTTCCCTTCAATAAATACATTGTTTTACATAGAAATTACTCGGTTATCTATCTGTTTTGATGTAATTTTTAATATCATGAAACTTAACATGGAAATCTGAAACCTTTCCTTTTTGTCTTCTTCCCTCTTCCTCCATTTCTTTTTTACAGAAATACCAGATGAAATAAAACAATACAAGACAAAAATTTCCAAACACATGTAAAAACATAAAATAATTAGCTAGAACAGAAGATATATTCCAGGTTATGATGGAACCAATATATTTCAACCTGGTGTCCTGAAACTGCTATACAGCCTATCAAGTTCAACATTTGGCTTCTCATATTAAATAAATAAGAAATGAGGAGATATGAACATGGAGTTTGCAGTAAAGCAAAAGTTTTCCTTACTTTTCTAGATGAACAACATTTTTAATGCTCAGAGAGTACATTCCCAATGCTGTGGTTTCCCTAAGGTCAATAAGATGCAGTAGTGCAGTTAGAGTAATCAGATATGACCTTTAACAGTTTTATTTTTTTCCACTGTAATTTGATGAAAAAACATTTGAGAAAAACATTATACTTTTCTTATCTTGCTTGAATCAGCCCATTTTGTCTAAGACATGACATCATAGTCATTAGACAGCATATATTTAACAGGTTCATATGTGGTTCATTTCCCTTTCAGGTTAATGGCTGTGGGGTTATAATATTCTAAGGGATTTACAGCACCAATTTACTGTGCTTCCTGGTTATGAAGATAGGAATGAAGCTGAGTGTGCTGAGGTACTTCCAGATGCCCAGAGCAGAAGGGAGCAATGGGGATGATTTCACCTGCTCCATAACCTGTACTCTAAAATGTAGGCAGAGACACAGTACAAACCAGTTTACTGTTCTCCTCAGAAGTTCCTTACACAACCTCAACTCTTTTTGCACTGTCTGTATTAATGCTCCAGTCAGTTGACCTGTAACAGCGAGGAAACAGATGCACTGTTAGGAAATTTGTTCTTCTGGAAAGAAGTTCAGAATATAACAGCAATTGTTTTTGAGTAAAATAATTACTTGATTATGGATGCCTGCAAAACTATCACTTCCACTCTCTTTTCTCCTCCTGACCATTGTTCAACCCACCAGGACTGCAGATACTGGGATCTAGAATCACTGAGATGAGCCTGTGAGTTCATGCATCACTGTGAGAAAGATCATAGCTTTAATTCAGTGAAACTAGTTTCTACTTGTATATTTGTGCATGCAGGTATATGTTGATATATTAAATACATATTGAAAAGTGCAATAGAAATTAAAACACTGTAAGTTAATAGAACCAATAAGTTAATTTAAGAAAAAGCATAGATTTAGTCTGAAATGGCCTAAGATTTTATTAATATTTTTAACATATTGACAATCGCATATTAGTTTTGCTATTGATAATTTTATTGTGTTAATAATGCTGATTTTGAGTTTGGCATCAATGTTAATATTCATGTCAGATGATCTGCTTTTTTTTTCAGCTTTGTCTTTTGAAGAAGGAATGGTGATGACCAAAAATCAGCTTTAGTTTGTGAGGGAAAACTTTTCTCATTATTCTGTTCAGGAAGAGAAACTACCTGAAGGATATTTCACATGTGAATACTGGTGTTATCAGGAAAACTCAACTATAAGATGAAATATACCTAAACACTCCTCATGAAAGAAAATCAGGGCAAAATCTTCAATCAGAACAGGGAACTTGAAAGACAGGAGTGTAACCAAGTTAGAAAAATGATGGTTTTATGTCTCTAAATCAGACTAAACCCATATGGTATATATCAGCATGGTGAATTTCTTCAAATCCATTTGAGAACAACTCCCGCTTTCCATCGTTTGCTTACTTGGCAGTTGTCACCCATTTCAATGGCAGTAAAAATTGGCTAGATTTCAGGAATTGGTCCAGCTTTTGGCTTCACTTAGGCAGAGATCATTCAATGTGTATGCTTTTTTCCTAGACTCTTGCTGTGCAGGAATATTATGAGTGGAGAAGAAAACCACTTTTTTTTTTTTTTTCTATCCCAATTTTATCCAGGAAAACATTTAGCTTCTATGTGGTGTTTATACACAAAACAGACATCTGGTTCTCTTCTTGAGAATGATCAGATTGTTTTTTTATTCTGCACTGAGGTAGCACCTCTAATTGGAAGACCTCCAAGAATTTGAAAATACACTGATTAGCTATTTCTGTAGCTGGATTTTTCTGCTTGTCAGTTTTAGGATTCAAAAAATAAAGTTTTCCTCTGTTTCTGTCTATTTTCTATTCATCCTGTTGTGCATGATACAACAGGTCTTTAATCATGTTAGCCTGTCATGGACTGAGTGAGAGGGAGGCAAAAAAAATATAGTTTATTGGTGTAAAACAGTGAGTTAACAAAGTTCAGTGGTAAATGTGACAATAGTTTCTAAGATTCGATGGCAAGGTACACTTGGTTATTTACTGCATAGAGGACAGGGTCAGACAAAACTGTCAGGGAAACCCTCCCTTTGAGTCATGAAGTTCAGAAAAGATCCCCTTGCTTTCTAAACTCCTTCCTCAGAGAGGAGTCTAGGTGCAACTGGATCCAGTCTTAGTCCTAGACTTGGTCAACAGTTTGTCTAAAGGATTATATGTGCGCAATAAATCCTTTACATCACTTAGATAATGTTTCAAAGTTTAGCATGTGGTTAGCCACTTACCGAGAATCCGTTGCAGTAAGGAATCTCTCAACCTTGAGGAGTAACCTTGAGAGGTGTGCCTGCTCAAGGGGAGATCCTAGTGTGCAGCTCGCTGCTGTGCAGGAGAGCTCCAAGGGCTCTTGGGCTGCTCACTATTTATGAGGGTCAGATGATTGGTTCACAGTCATTTTTGCATACTGACCACTGTGCTTAGGGTGGGCACATTCCACAACAGTCTTTGGCTATTGTATTGTTATCTGTCTCCCCCACATCCACTGGGTACATTCTTCATCACCAGACGCATCTATCACAAGCGCCACAGGTGGTTATCACCTGTGAGAGGTCAAGGTGGAGAATTCAGTGTGGGGGGGGAAAGCACACCACCACATAGCCTATGCAAAAATAACAGCAAACCCAGGAATATTAACTTCATCTAGTATACATATTTACTGTGGATCTTGGCTATTCAGTCAGGGTCATGGCTTCATTGACTTGTCTATATTCACTCTAATTTTGTCCCGAAAGAAATCAGTCTTTCATTCTTGCTGCTGCTGAGTTTGTAGCAGTATGTGCACTTTGAACCCTGCAAATTATTGATTTGCTTTAGAAATCTCAATGTCCTGATCCCTCTATCCAGTTTTTGGCCATGACCACAGTGGCAGTGGTGCCTGGCTTGCTCTGCGGTACAGGTCTTTCAGAATCAATGCCGAGATCCTTGAAACTGTGTCTCCTGGCACTTGTAATAAATAACGATTAGCTATGAGTTAGTGAGAACCAGGAGCCTTAATATTTTAAGCCCCTAAATTTGAAGCACTGATGCTTGAAAATATTGTCTGTTATTGACCAAGATTAGCTAAGCTTTGATCACTTTCCTTCTCCTCTTACCAACATGGAATATTGCTTGGTTTTCTTCCAGATGGGTATGCAAGCATGATGGTGGTTACTTGCTGAAAAGCACGTAGAGCTGGTAGATGGGCCTGAAGCACAACCCAGGTATTAAAACAGTGAGTTCTCTGAGATTTAGAACTCCTTGTAGTACACTCAGGAAATCCATTTGAATTTAGCCATTGGCAAAAACATTTGCAGATGTGGAAATTGCATTTTAATTAGTTTGTGTGACTACACAAGGTAGGCTTGTTGCAGGAGTTACCATAATTACTAGCAGCAAAACTGATATAATAATGAGCATATGGGTATTTTTCTGTAATTATCATTATTATCTAATCAGCTTCTAAACACTGCCCTGGCTTCTGAACGGTTAGAGGTGACTTCTGGGGCTAGATTATTCTCTCGTTGTGAGATAAATGAATAGAAACACACTGAGGATATTCTTCCCTAGACCATTTTGATTAACAGCAGACACTGTTCTCATTAGTGCTTTGAGCAATTGATATTAGAAAATAAAAAAAAAACAAAACAAAACAAAACAATGTTGCCCAACTTATTTTATTGCTGTTGCTCCTTTTTGTTACTCAGTGAAACAGAACAGCTGCTTCTTTCGGAGAGGGGTCAGCTTCTCTGAACCATGCTGCATGGAGCCCAGGGCCATGTGGACTGCAGGTCACCTCTTTGGAATCTGGGTTCTCGGGTGAGCTGAGATATCAGCTGAGCCCTCGATGCGGGCCAGGAAGGAAAAGAATGCTGCAGAGGGAGCTCAATGCACAGCATGTCACCTCTCTACATACATCTCCTGGAGATGATTCAGGCCCATGAAATTACCTGACAGCTGCCGATATAGTTAGGATGATCCTTTAAGCCTCTGCTTCACTCTCTCCACCTGTCAGCTTCCTCTGCACACAATATGCCTATAAGAAGAAATGTACCATCTCCCCAGAAACCAAATTAATACACAGATTCTTTTGCCTTTGATGTAAAGATGTCACCATGACTTCAGAAAGTGCTATTTTCCAAAAGTAGTTTTGAGTGCATGTTAAATTTTTATTAAGGAAGACATCCTTTTGTAATAAGAGATGTAAAAAAGAAAAATTCTCTTTCTTTTTCCCCTGATATTTGCTTATGTTTAAAATCCATTCTTTCTGAGTTCAGTTTTGTTCATTATTCCTTAATGAAATAAATTCTGTCTGTGTGAGCAAATCATCTTATTTAATAAAATCATCATATGTACCTCAGGTTTTATTTGCTTCATTCAGATCTGTTACTTAGCATTCCTCAGAATCTTTTGGATTAATATTAAAAGGGGCACTATGGAAACAACATCCCGTACTAGCTGCTGTTCCATAAATATTCAAAGAAATGTAGCCTCCTATGCTTTTTCTAAACTATATTAGCTTATAGGACAAGAGGTTGATTTCTTTTTCCACACCTTCAACATTTGTTCTCTATTGAACGTCTGCATTTTTTGTTGGTTTCGTTTCTTGCCGTGTTTATGCCTGGGAGGTCAAGCAGAAATTCACATCTGGTTTTTCTTTTTTCTGGCAGTGTACTTGCATGAGAAATCAAGTGGAAATACACACCTGGGATTTTTCTAACTGTTCTTAATATGTCTGCAAGTGTTTCCATTGTGAATCTTTGCTTGTGTTCCTAAGGAAGCTGGTTTTGGTTTTCTTTTAAATTCCTTTCATATGCAACACTTGCATTTACTTTCATCATTATTGATGATGGCCATTAGTTTTCTTCATTCCTTTCCTCAAAAACAAACAAAAAATCCCCTTCATATGCGTCTGCTTGTAATTTTTAATTTTTATACAGGTTATAAACATTGCTCTTCTGAAAACAGAAATACTTTCAGTGAGATTTATGAATACACAGTTATTATTTAAGTTTTTGGAAAATTGTAATTCAAATTCAAATATAAATGGTAAATTAATCTCCTTAATTACTTTGAGATGAGTGAATATATTTTTTCCCTTTCATTTAGTCATCTCATGCAGAGTCAAAGCTATGAGCCTTATATTAGTTATGTTAGCTACTCATACAAGTGGTGGAGAACTGGATCCTCCAAAGTTAGGGTCATCTAGGTGGCACTATATCTGTCTAAAAGACATAAAAGTTTCTGATTTGCCATGACTTAGTAACTTCAGTACAATTTTACAAGCAATAAACATCTCCTCAGTGTGATGAATGAGCTGAAAGAGAAATTAAGGTTATGCACTTAAACTGCAGTGCTGCAAACATTTATATATGTATGTGTTGTGAACAGTTCCATCCACCTCTGAGAGACTGAGTAGCTGATGAAGTTACTATGATCTGGTACTACAGATCTACAGACACACTTTCTAGATGCTCATTTATAGTTATAAACTTTCATTCCATTTAAAATAATTTAAAAACTGTATTATTGTGACTTTAATCCTGCTCAAACACAGTAACTTCTGTATTTAATCAAATAACTAATAATTATACAATTACTATAGATGTCATTAAGTGTCACTATGCTCTGGTGTAATAGACCATGGTAGTCTCAGAATTACAACCCTTTCAATATGAGACAAAGGCATAAATAAAAAACTTAATCACTTCATATAAGTAGATGGATCCTGAATTAAGAAGAGAGAGAAGAATATATAGACATATATTGAATCTGGTAGATATGACAGAAGATGCTTGCTATTAAGCATTTAATGTGCATAAGCTCACAATAATTTATGATTTGAGCCTATATTTTGGCACAGAATAACAAGAAGTAAATTGTGCTAAATGCAGGCAATTAACAGATTATCTTCTTGCAAGAGGACCACTTTACTAGACAAAATGGAAAGTACAAATCACTGTACATAGTAAGAAGTAATTCAACTATGCAATTATTAGATCCTTTTTTATATTCCACTTATTTATATATATATATTATATACAGCATAGCTATATAAGAGCATATGAGGGGACAGCTACAACAATACTAGCCAGAAAGAAACTCCAAATACTCTATGACACCCTGATATATTAACATTATCTTTTAAAACATTTGAAACAAGCTTGGAAAAAGTCAGTGCTATAGGTCTCCCTGAGGGCTCAAATTACACATGAACACATTAATTTTTATTCAGCTTTTCTCTTGACTGACATACATGGAAGAAAGCTTAACATGTTTACACAGTAGTATAGATGTCTTTTAAGACGGACTTGGTCCAAATCCTGCATGAAAGTTTCCTGTAAGGAGCTGAAGTGATTAAAGTATAAAAAGAATCAGTGGCCTGTAAGATTACCATAAAATTGTGTAAAAAATCAGCCACTGCTGTTGAGCAAAGTGCTTATACTCTTTATGTGGCTATGTTGTTGCTACAACATCCATGACTGGGTTCTACATTCATGATCACTGTCTTCTTGACCATGCTTCTCTCATTCAACCTCACTAGAGTAAAACAGCAACATACCACATTGTGTGTGGTTTGGATAAGCCGATTATGCTCTTTCTCTGTCATGTCACTAGTGTCATGATACAGAAATACATGTGAACCTCTGCTTTAACACAATTCATTCAAAGACGTGAGCAATGTTAACATAAATATTAAATATCCCACTAACTTAAAATACATTCTGGTTCCTGACCTAGTGTACTGAAAAGAACATTTTCTCACACTCCTGTAATAAATTCCCCTTTTAGAATAGGCTAAATTAAGTTCAAATTCTGCTTTGAATTTGATAATCCATTACCTATATATTAAGTCAGTTTGTAATATCTGAAATAGATCCTAACAGTCCAAGTTCATCTTTTAAAGAAAGCATCATTATAAAACTATATTCTATGGCTAATGCAACATCAAGTGCTTGCTCCTGCATTTACTGTAAGCAAGCCACAGAAAATGTATGTTTTCCCAACTTTATGTATTTTTCATGCCAATGACCCATGCAATTTTTAAGCAAGGAATGCACAATTTTTTCTATGACTTCAGAGAAATTAAATTTATGGAAAAGCATCACCATGGTATATTTTGAAAAACTGGAAAAATATAGAGATTCAAATCTACAGAGAGAATACAAATTTAAGATGAAATAAAGATATCTCACATCTGCATGGACCTCCAGTGTTTGCTGCATTTATCTAACAGCTGCATAATGCAGTCAGTGTAGGCTAAGTAAAGAAAGGCAGAGAACTGAGCAATGAGTGACATGAAAATGGTGTAAAAAACATGGGGGAAATGGGTATAGAGTGGAGCAGCACAAGGGTGGAGAGAAATCAGAGAGCTATGCGACAAGTACACCAAGAGATAGTCAAAAAAGAAACAAGGTTTTATGGTGATGTAAGCAATCTCCTATAAATAAAAGAACATTTTGTCTTAGTATTCATTAGACGTTGTAAGACTGATGTGTATGGTAGAGAAAAGGTGTGGTGAGTTGACCATCGCAGATGCCAGGTGTCCACCAAGCTACTCTATCACTCCCCTCCTCAAATGGAAAATATGACAAAAAGTTTGTGGGTTGAGATAAGGACAGGGAAATCACTCACCAGTTACTGGCATGGGCAAAATAGACTTGATTCAGGGAAGTTAAGTAAATATATTGCCAATCAAAAGTCAGAGTGGGACAATGAGAAATAAAAACAAATCTTAAAACAGCTTCCCCCCATTCCTCCCTTCTTCCTGGGCTCAGTTTCACTCCTGATTTCTCTACCTTCTCGCCCCAAGTGGTGCAGGGGGACAGCAAATGGGGGTTGCAGTGAGTTCATCACACGCTGTCTCTGCTGCTCCTTCCTCCTTGCTCTCTTCCCCTGCTCCAGCATGGGATTCCTCCCACAGGAGACAGTCGTCCAGAAACTTCTCCAACATGAGTGCTTCCCACAGGCTGCAGTTCTTCACAAACTGCCCCAGTGTGGGTCCCTTCCATGGGGTGCAATCCTTCAGGAACACACTGTTCCAGCGTGGGTCACCCGCAGGGTCACAAGTCCTGTCAGGAAGCCTGCTCTAGTGTGGGCTCCTCTCTCCACAGGTCCAGAGGTCCTGTCAGGAGCCTGCTCCAGCCCTGGCTTCCCACAGGGTCACAGCCTCCTTTGGGCATCCACCTGCTCCGGCGTGGGGTCCTCCACAGAGGTGGATATCTGCTCCCCCTGTCCCAGACTTCTGAAACAAATAGTATGTGGCATTGCAGACATGGTAAAATGTTCTTAATGAATCAAACACATCAGAAGTCATCTAGTTTCAAAAGATACTATTACCTAGGAACTGCTAATGCAACATCTCAAATTAGTAATTGTAATGTATTCAGCCACTATAGGCTTCTTAATCTGTCCATCACATATAATTCTGCTGAAGTGACTTTATGACCCAATCCCTATTATAAATCTAGGAAGTTCCCTCTTGAATTGATACTGGCAGGGCCCTCTGAAGAACACAGCTTTCAGACTTGTATTCTGCTACAGATGTTCCTATAAAGGAACTGGATGTGCTCAGGACTTCTGAATGTCCTGTCCTGGTTTCGGCTGGGATAGAGTTAATTTTCTTCCTAGTAGCTAGCATAGTGCTGTGTTTTGGATTTAGTACCAGAAGAATGTTGATAACACACTGATGTTTTCAGCTGTTGCCAAGTAGTGCTCAGACTACTCAAGGACTTTTTTGAGCTTTTCCTGCTCGGCCAGGTGCATAACAAGCTGGGAGTACAGCACAGCCAGGACAGCTAACCCAAACTGTCCAAGGAGCTATTCCATACCATATAATGTCATGCTCGGGGGGGGTTAGTCGGTCGGTCGGTCACGGGGAGAGTGATCGCGGCTCGGGGAGTGATCGCAGCTCTGGACGGGCTGGGCATCGGTCGGCTTGTGGTGAGCAATTGCATTGTGCCTCATTCGTTTTGTATATTCTGTATATTCTGTTATCATTCTCATTATTACTATTCTTACTATTTTCTCTTATTAAACTGTCTTTATCTCAGCCCTCGGCTCTAAGCTTTTATTTTCTTTCCAATTCTCTCCCCCATCCCACTGAGGGAGGCGGGGAGTGAGCGAGCGGCTGCGTGGTGCTGAGTTGCCAGCCAGGTTAAACCGCAACACTCCTAATTTCTCTGAAGGGTGGAAAAAACTCCTAATTGAGGGGGGTAAGATGCACTTTTTTCCCCTCCTTTTAAGATTGGCCTGTGCTGGGTAATATACTTCTGCCTATTATTTTTTTGGGTCGAGTGGTGTAGATGTGTATTTTGGATTTGAACATTCCCATGCTTAGACCTCTTGATGGCAGAAGTAAGGTGTTAAACTTCACACAGAAGTTAAGAAATGTCACTCCTACCTTCAATAAAAGCAAAAACGAAGATCCAGGTTTCTACAGGCCAGGCAGCTTCAAATCAATCCCTGGAAGGTGATGGAGCAACTAAACCTGGAAACCATTTTCAGGCACATGAAAAGTAAGAAGGTGATTGAGAGTAGTCATCATGGATTTATAAAAGAGAAACCACACTTAACCAACCTGACAGCCTTCTACAATGAGAGGACAAGATGTCAGGGCAAGACTCAGCGATCACAAATTAAAACACATTAAAATCCATCTGAAAACAAGAAAAAACTTCTTTACTGTGAGGGTAATCAAACAGTGGAATAGATTACCCAGAGAGGCTGTGGAGTTTCCGTCCTTGGAGATATTTGAGGCCCAACTGGACATGGCTTTGGGTAACCCACTCTAGATGACACTGCTTTGAGTAGGGGGAATGGACTAGATGATCTTCAGAGGGCCCTGCCAATGTCAATGATTTTGTGATTCTGTGAAAACTTAATTTGTTCAAATTTTTAAAAAACTTTCAGAAGATGTCCTCAGAAAATGTGAAAAATACTATAAATTAGAACATTATTGAATGATGACATAGTATTTCTTTCTGTTTCTTCTTCATTTAATATGGATGATGTTCAGTGGATGCATTAACTTTGGTCTTCACAGGACTTTTTTAATTTCTTAAGAAAATTGTATAATATGCTTAGAATTCACTTGGTCTAAAACTAGAGCTATCTTTCTATGAAAGGTTTTGATTTTCTGTTTTAAATTTCTATCTTTCTAACTTGTATACACTATTATTCCCACCACAATTTCCTCCTAAAAGGAATGATTTAAAAAAATATATATTTTTTTATATTAATAGATGGGAATTACGTGAAAGCTTTTCTTAGAACAAAAGATCTTTTTCCTTTGTAAAGAAAATGGGAAAGTCAAAACAATATGCTTTGACTTTTCATTTTTGATTTTCCATGTTACCACAAAACATTTAAATTATATTCCTAAAAGAAATGGGAAATCTTCTGCTGTTTTTTTTAAGATTTTTCTTTTAATCTTCTTCATTAGCAACTTGGAAAGATATAGTCACAAAACCAACCGTAAATGAGACACGGAATCACATAAAGAAATGGTCTGCAAGTTTGATCAGCCAAACACATTGAAGAAAATGCAATTCTATTTCTGCTTGTCAGTAACGCTAGAAAAATGCACCAAATTTAATATATATATATATATATTTATATGAAACATATCAAACTTTTCACTGACACTCAGTAATGGCAGTGCCCTCATTCTTCTTTATACACATTCATACATGGCAACTGGGATGAAGCATTCTACAAGCGGCTGTCCGAAGTCCCTCAATTGCAAGCCCTTGTTCTCATGGGGGACTTCAATTTATGGGATGTCTGCTGGAAATACAACACAGCAGAGAAGAAACAGTCTAGGAGGTTCCTGCAATGTGTGGAAGATAACTTCCTGACACAGCTGGTAAGTGAGCCTACCAGGGGATGTGTCTTGCTTGACCCGCTGGTTCCAAACAGAGAAGGATTGGTGGGAGAGGTGGTGGTCAGAGGTTGTCTTGGCCCTAGCGACCATGAAATGATAGAGTTTTTGATTCTTGGTGAGGTAAGGAAGGGGGTCAGACTTTGGCCTGTTCAGGACCCTTGGGAGACAGTCCTGAAGGGAAGAGGGGTCCAGGAAGGCTGAGCATTCTTCAAGAAGGAAGTCTTAAAGACGCAGGAACAGGCTGTCCCCATGTGCCTTAAGATGAATCAGCAGGGAAGACAACAGGCCTAGCTGAACAGGGAGCTTTTGCTGGGACTCATGAAGAAAAAGAGAGTTTGCCAGTTTTGGAACATGGGGTAGGCAACTCAAGAAGAGTACAGGGATCTTGTTTGGTCATATAGAGAGAAAATTAGAATGGCAAAAGCTCAGTTTGAACTCAATCTGCCCATTGTTGTAAGATAATAAAAAATGTTTTTACAAATACATTAACAGTAAAAAGAGAGCCAGGGAGAACCTACATCCTCTAGTGGATGCAAGTGGGAACATTGCCACTAAGGATGAGGAAAAGGCTGAGATACTTAATGCCTTCCTTGCCTCAGTCTTAATAGGCTGACGTGTTATCCCCAGGGTACTCAGTCCCCTGAGCTGGAAGACAGGGATGGAGAGTGGAATAAACCCCCCATAATCCAAGAGGAAGCAGGAAGCAGTTTACCATCTGCTACCATCTGGACATCCACAAGTCTATGGGACTTGATGGGATCCACCCGAGAGTACTGAGGGAACTGGTGGAGAAGTTGCTAAGCCACTCCCCATCATTTATCATCAGTCCTGGCTAACAGGGGAGGTCCCAGATGACTGGAGACTTGTTAATGTGACGCCCATCTACAAGAAGGGCTGGAAGGAAGATCTGGGGAACTACAGATCTGTCAGCCTGACCTCAGTACTGGGGAAGATTTTGGAGCAGTTCATTCTGAGTGTGCTCACCAGGCATATGGAGGACAATCAGGGGGTCAGGCCCAGCCAGCACGGGTTCATGAAAAGCAGGTCCTGCCTGATCAACCTGATCTCCTTCTATGAAAAGGTGACCCGCCTAGTGGATGAGGGAAAGGCTGTGGATGTTATTTCTCTGGACTTCAGCAAGGCCTTTGCCACTGTCTCCCACAGCATTCTCCAAGAGAATCTGGAGGATCATGGCTTAGACAGATGTACTCTTTGCTGGGTAAAAAACTGGCTGGATGGCTGAGCCCAGAGGGTTGTGGTGAATGGAGTTCAATCCAGTTGGTGGCCGGTCACAAGCGGTGTTCCCCAGGGCTCAGTCCTAGGGACGGTCTTGTTTAATATCTGTTTAATATCCTTATCAATGATCTGGATGATGGCATTGAGTGCACCCTCAGTAAGTTTGCAGCTGACACCAAACTGGGTGGAAATGTCAATCTGTTCAAGGGCAGAAGGGCTCTGCAGAGGGACCTGTACAGGCTGGATTGATGGGCCGAGGCCAACTGTATGAGGTTCAGCAAGGCCAAGTGCCGGGTCCTGCACTTTGGTCACAACCAC
>NW_009260269.1:2701888-2707252 GCF_000687185.1 Egretta garzetta | reverse complement strand
GCCCTCTACAACTACCTGAAAGGAGGGTGTAGCCAGGTGGGGGTTGGTCTCTTCTCCCAGGTAATGGGCGATAGGACGAGGGGAAATGGCCTCAATTTGCGCCAGGGCAGGTTTAGGTTGGACATTAGGAAATATTTCTTCACCAAAAGGGTTGTCAAGCATTGGAACAGGCTGCTCAGGGAAGTGGTTGAGTCCCCATCCCTGGAGGCATTTAAGAGATGGGTAGATGAGGTGCTTAGAGACATGTTTTAGTGGTGGGATGGCAGTGTTAGGTTAATGGTTGGACTTGATGATCTTAAAGGTCTTTTCCAACCTAAACGATTCTACAATCCTATGATTCTATGAACTGATAAAAGCTCATTCCTGTAACTAAAATGAGTGGCAACATGAATTATAAAACTATGAATACCCTGAAGAATCAGACAGATCTCGGGATAAATGATGGTAACGTCTAGGAATGGAAGCTCAATGCAGGTTTTTGACAATTTGGGACTTAGTCTCCATTCTTTAATTTTCTATCTACAAATAGTAGTCTGAATGTGTTCATGAGCCATACAAAGAAGAAAATAATCTATTATCTCTGCAATATGATGACTCTCCTAGCAAGGTGCATAAAGAAATGTATAATTTTTATTCAGTGCAGGGCTTAGAGGTTGTTCTGTAAATAAGGCAAGAATTTAATTAAGAGGATAAAGAAGAACATTGATTAGTTGTGACCCATGAAGAAAGCAGAAGCTGTCCCATGTATTGATTGAAGAAGGGGTCTAATGTTAAAAAAAACCCAAACCATAGAAACAGTCAGTCATGTAATTAAAGATTGCATCATCATACCTGTACAGAGAGGTAAAATTGTGGGTGTTTTATTATTATTTTTTGAATATTGTTTTTTCTTTCAACCTAAACATTCATTGTCATGCTTTTAAGGAAAAAAGAAATGTAAGGTTATGTTTTTCAAGAGGTAGACTCCTGTATTTTTTATTTTTTACTCTAACATACCGGAAATAATTCATTCATGAGCCTTCAAAGCCTGAGAATGACAAAGGGTAAAGGTAGGTAATCTTTCTGAAGTTTGCTTCTCCCTTCCTTTGAATCAGTAATGAAATACCAACTCTGGCAGAAAGCCATGAGACACACTGGTCTGCTGGAAAGGCTGGAAAGAGGCCTTGGTAGTTCACGTTTTGGGAAGGAGGGTGGTAATGTAGGTGGCTTTCAGCTATGTTGTGTGCTCTTTGAAGACTAGGCCCTGCCAACTGGCACACACAGAGCACTGTAGTCTCTCTCTTACTCCATGACTCCATCTGCAGTGAAAGACAATAATCGAAGTTTCAATTCACAGAGCAAGGTAAAATCCCCATTAACATTATATGAGATAGCTGTGAAAGAACATGAGTTGAGACCAATTGTGCATTCCACCCATGGTGTGGGACTCAGCAGGTTTCCTGTGCTCATGATAAGCTTTAGTGGCAGGAATCCAAAAGAGATCCTTCAAGCTTGTGTTGCTGAGCATTACGAAGCCTGAGCTATGGCACTCAGCTCTGCCAATAAAGTACACAGCAGTGACTGACATCCAAAGAAACCTAGAGACAAAACACAAAGGAGTTTGGCATCTGCTAGATTAGAATTTAGTACTTCCACAACAGGGAGTTTATTCTGGAAGCTGTGGGTGCCAAAGATGTCACAAACATAAGCAAATGATGCAGCACTTTTCTGAAAGATACTCTATCATTTCACCTCAGCTAAATGGCAACTGGATGACAGATCCTCAAGTGATTTCATACGCATACTGACAATGGGTGAAAAACTTACAATTCCTTACTTTTATTAGTAAAGCCATGTTTAAGAATAATTTCTGTAATTTTAAACCCAGAAACAGTTAACTCAGTATTTTCCAGTCTTTTCCCTGAAGATTTTAAATGTAAAAAACCCCAACACTATTACTTTCTTGAGGAAAATCATGTTTTCC
The DNA here is from genome assembly GCF_000687185.1 of Egretta garzetta. Lineage (NCBI taxonomy): Eukaryota > Metazoa > Chordata > Aves > Pelecaniformes > Ardeidae > Egretta > Egretta garzetta. The sequence continues at coordinate 2,705,289 of NW_009260269.1, read as the reverse complement.
TCTGCAGATACCTTGAACAGGGTATAATTTTTGTTGTTACTTTTAGTCTTATTGAGGCAGCTATCTGCAGGCTCGTCCTGGGAACCTTTGTAATATGTCTGCTCTTGGTCCAAATATATTCATTGATATTCTGTTCAGATTTCAATCATTTTTTTTTTAAATCATATTGCCAGGGAAATTATTGTTGTTTCTCTCACCAGGACTTCACAAGTTCATACTGAAGGTGATGTTACATTTGTTAAAATATTACCGTGGTAGAAGAGGGGATTTATTATGATCCTTGGCTTCTTTTTTCTCACCCTCACAAGCCTGGTGTAAAAGGGAGCAGGACAGACTATAGACAAATCTGGTTCATCTGCTCTTTGTAAGTAGCAGAGTAATGTGGATTCCTGTGCCAGAAGAGGATTATTATAGAAATTGGATATCAAAATCAGAAATACTAATTTGGACCTTTGTTTTCAAGGGAACTGAAGAGTCAGCTGGGGTCCCCACTGTACATAATGAAATTACTTGCATTAAAGCACTAAGGAGGAAAGATAAATAGCATTAAGTCGTATGAATGGTATAAATACTTAACAAGGTACAGAATAATAATGGTTAACGTCATACTCAGACTATACTGGGGAGATTCCCACTGGACATGGAGGGAAATTTTTCACAGTGAGAACAGTCAACCATTGCAATAATCTCCCCAGGAAAGGGGTTGACTCTGCCACATTAGACGCTTTTAAGACTCAGCTGGGCAGGGTGCTGGGCCATCTTGTCTAGACTGTGCTCTTACTTAGAAAGGTTGGACTAGATGATCCTTGAGGTCCTGTCCAACCTATGATTCTGTGATTCTATGATTCTATGACTCTATGATTCTATGATTCTGATTCTATGATTCTATTTAACTTGGCAGTCATAGCATTTATGTTCAAGAGAACTTTAAGAAATTCAGACTACCTGCTTTTGAGATTTTCTAAATGTCAGCTCCTACATAGCCAAGAAAGAAGTAGTTGCAGTAATCCATTTAAACAGTGAAAACATTATTTTAATAATATTAAGCTTAAAAAAAAGGAAAACAAAACAAACCCTAAACCATGGTCTGAAAGGAAGACCAAGTAAAAGTCTCCTTGATTATGGAATTACCCAGGGTCATTTTAGAAACAGGGGATTTTTATTTGGCAAGAAACCTTTTAGGAGGACTGCAGAGGAAGGGTTAACACAAGATAATACATTTCTTTTAGTGATGTTATATTTGTAGCTGTAGGACTAGTTGCTTGGAAGAAACACAATAGGAGAATCAGAGAAAGAAAATCTGTCTCATCTGAACCACACTTGCTGATTCCAGGCCAACAGGTCAGCCAGATAAACAGGAAAAATTTAGAAAAGTGGAAGGAAATAAATAGATTACAGGCATGTTTCTTGTCTTAAGAGCATTTTTTTTTTTTTTTAATGTGAAATAACTTCGAGTGTTTTCTTGGGTGTTTTCTTGAACACGCTTCTCCTGAGCCAGTTTAATGAACTAGTTGTAGTGGTGCCTTTCATTGTATCACAAGAAACCTGGCTTCAAACAGCTCTCCAACCATGTAGTCCTGAGGATTTCAGAGAAATATAGAAGCAGCACAACCAGGTTCATTTACAGACAGGGAAGTAATACATCTTGCACTTCCTTCTGCATCTCATTGATATGCAGAATTTATTGCCTTATTCTATTCCCTTTTCAATTCCTTCACTGCAAAATTAAACTTCAGGAAGAAAACCAACTTATGTTAGCAGCACAGGATGGTATGATTTTGATTAAGATGCCAGACAGGAGACAGAAATAATAAAAAATATTCTTACCTGACTCAGGTTTAGATACAAGTAAGAAAAGACAGTGTCTTTTATTATTTCATAAATAGAAGGTTTAGGTTCACACATATTTTATCATCTTCCATGCCACCAAAACCATTTTTTTTTTTTTTCAGTCTGAAATTGACATCTTAATCTAACATTTTGATGTCGCTTCCCTTTATGGTGATTCATCTGATGTTGACTGTTGTCATAACAAATCTAACCTGTGATCCACAGGCTGCAGAAATGCTTATAGAAAAGCCATTGTCTGGAAATCTTTCCTAAGAAAATAATTTTACATAGGCTATTTTAAAATAATTATTGTGGAAAAAAATAAACATTTTTTTAGGAAAAAAGGGGGGAAAGGCAAACAACATTCAATATGTATTGTTGGTACAGATAAAGAAAGATGAAGAGTATAGTAACACTCCTAATTGTACGTCTATTTATTCAAATGGGAATAAGTCACCTAACTTGCCTGGGAATTTTTGCTTAAGGCATTAGTCATTGACCTGCTTCTTTAGGTGCCTGTATATACGCCTGAAAATCTGTTCTAAAATCTCAGTTTCTCAGGCTGTGTAACTCCTTTTGACTACAGCAGTCTTGACTACCACTGAAAGGTAAAATATTTTTATCCTGGTTCTACACTGAATCTTCTTTTTTACATATACATATACATACATATACATATATATACACATATATATATGATTCCATGATTATAGAATTCTGACCAGGGTTGTGTGGGTTTTTGGTTTGGTTCCTTCCTTTCCCCATTTCCCCCTTCTTTTAGCCATTACCAACAGAGCAGATCTCATTAATTATTTTCTGCAGACAGGTAAAGCCATTAAAATAAGGAGTCAGTGCTAATATTTTTATATCTGTTTTCCAAAGAATAAAAAAAAAACCTTGAAAAACAAAATCAAAACCATTAAAAGGGTTTTTTGGGGGCGGAACTGGGAGTTGAACTGATAAAAGGCACAGGTAGACCTACAGATGCTTAGCAAAGGAGCAGCACATACAGCACTACAAAAGACATCTAAGTTCTATTCAGTGCATTGGGAGATCTTAGCATCACAATATAGTGATGACAATCACCAGCTTCTTAAGTGGCAAACAGGCTAAATCCAAGGATACACAGTCGTGTTATCACAGATCCAAAACATAACACCATACAAGCTGCTGTGAAGAAAATTAACTCTGTCTCAGCCAAAACCAGCTGTATTGGGTTTCTGTGGCAAGATCTTGGTAGTGGGGGGGCTACAGGGGTGGCTTCTGTGAGAAGCTGCTAGAAGTTTTCCCTGTGTCCACCGCTGGCCAAGGCCAAGCCAATCAGCGACAGTGGAAACGCCTCTGCGATAACATATTTAAGAAGGAAAAAAAAACCTGTCTGCATTTCAGTAGCCGGAGAGAGAAGTGAGAGGATGCAAGAGAAAACAGCCCTGCAGACAACAAGGTCAGTGAAGAAGGAGGGGGAGGAGGTGCTCCAGGCGCCGGAGTGGAGATTCCCCTGCAGCCCGTGGTGAAGACCATGGTGAGGCAGGCTGTCCCCCTGCAGTCCATGGAGGTCCACGGTGGAGCAG
>NW_009260269.1:2686139-2701753 GCF_000687185.1 Egretta garzetta | reverse complement strand
CACCAAAGCAGGTTTGCTGGCAGAACTTGGGACCCCACAGGGGACCCAACGCTGGAGCAGTCTGCTCCTGAGGGACTGCACCCCGTGGAAATTATGGGCCCATTCTGGGGCAGTTTGTGAAGAACTGTATCCCATGGGAAGGACTCACGTTAGAGGAGTTCATGGAGGGCTGTATCCCATGAGAAGGACCCCACACTGGAGCAGGGGAAGAGTCCTCTCCCTAGGAAGAAGAAGCGGCAGAGACAATGTGTGGCGAACTGACCTCAACCCCCATTCCTGTCCCCCTGGGCCGCTGGTGGGAGTAGGTAGAGAAATTGGGAGTGAAGTTGAGCACAGAAAGAAGGGAGGGGTGGAGGGAAGGTATTTTAAGATCTAGCAGTTTTTCTCCTCTCCTTCTCTGATTTTGATTGATAATAAATTAAATTAACTTTTTCAAGTTGAGTCTGTTTTGCCTGTGATGGTAACTGATAAAATGATCTCTCCCTGTCCTTATCTGGACCCAGGAGCCTTTTGATTTACTTTTTTCTCCCCTGTCCGGTTAAAGAGGGGAGTGATAGAGCAGCTTTGGTGGGCCCCTGGCATCCAGCCAGGATCAAACCACCACACCAGCACACCCTGGTGCAGGCAGATCTGAGTATCTCATCTTCCTTACATAAACCTTCCACAAAGATAGAGGTACTTCTGAAGGTAGGACCTTTAGAAACCTTACCAGAGATATTCACCATGATATTTATGGGTAGTGTATATCTAAATCCTGTTAGGAGTAGCAGTACCACCCTCATAAGAGCTTTGATGTGCCTGGCTTTCAACAATTCTTATGCTAGTAAGACAGTTCTGCATTTCTGAATAGGCTTTCAAAAAACTGTGGCCCTTTCAAATATCTTTGCTTTGCTCATGAACCCATACATCTCACTTAGATGTTTGAACCTATTAAAGGATTATTTTCTTGAATGGGAATTACAAGGTCAGCTTCTACCCTCTGTCTCACATCTAACCTTCACAAAATTATGTATGCTGTTGCATTCATCCTTGTAAATCACCTGGTCCGCAGTCAGGCCTTACCTAGAGTATACAGGAAATCTAGTGCGTCTAAAATATCAGGACATCTTGGTATAGTCAATCTCATTACTTCTAAATTATATTGGGTGAACAGCATCTGTTATTGAAAATGGTCTACCTGTAAATTATTTATCTATCTTAGGAAGCGATCCATATGCTGGGTGGCTGCCTCAGATAACTGATGAGAACACTACTATATTTCCAGCTTATGCAAAGAGCAGATTTTATTTCTTTGCAGCACAAGCATCTTCATTGTGACCGCGGTGATCTAATGCATTTCTTTTCAGCAGTAAAAAAAAAGATTCAGAACCTACTTATGCTACGAATGAAATGGTGATCACATTGTTTTCTAAAAGCTATTTATTCATACTCCAACTATTCTCTAGTTTGTCATATACAGAAATCTCTGTTGTGTAAAACATAATGAACAGGCTGCTAGGAGTTCTGCGTATTAGAAAGCTGTGCAGTGAAGAGTGTTGGGCAAGTGAGTTTGTGTGCAACGTCCCATCTTTATGCATAGGTTGATCCAGCACATTAAAACATTTAAAAATTCTATAAAAAATCTTACATTGCCAAATCTTAATGTAAAATAACTAACTGAAGTTTTATAGATGTAAAAACAGGTGCGTAGAAGGCTCTCTTGGATTATAAAGAAGCTCTGCTTCACAGACCATTTCACGGGGACGTGACTGGATAAATATAGTAAGTTTGAGAACTTTTAAAACATGGCTTTCTATCAGCAGGTTTGTAGAGGCAAGACATCCAGATGGCACTCGAAAAACACAAAGATGAATTAAGCCTTTAGAATACAATATTCATCACATTATCAGATATAGCAAGTTTTGCCAACACCTGGTAATCAACAAATTATTCTTGCAGTAGAGCTGTTAAATGGACTATATAGAAACTGTGGGATACCTGTTAACAAGGTCTTCAGCTGAGGAGAACGTCTGGTTTCCTGTTCTTCCAAGGTTTATAAATCACATCATGCAAACCCATCAGAATATTAATTTTGAAAGAAAATATCAGGGGACCCAACACTGGAGCAGTCTGCTCCTGAGGGACTGCACCCTGTGGAAATTATGGGCCCATTCTGGGGCAGTTTGTGAAGAACTGTAGCTCATGGGAAGGACTCACGTTAGAGGAGTTCATGGAGGGGGGGCTCCCATGAGAGGGACCGAAGCGGCAGAGACAATGTGTGGCGAACTGACCTCAACCCCCATTCCTGTCCCCCTGCGCCGCTGGTGGGAGTAGGTAGAGAAATTGGGAGTGAAGTTGAGCCCAGAAAGAAGGGAGGGGTGGAGGGAAGGTATTTTAAGATCTAGCAGTTTTTCTCCTCTCCTTCTCTGATTTTGATTGATAATAAATTAAATTAACTTTTTCAAGTTGAGTCTGTTTTGCCTGTGATGGTAACTGATAAAATGATCTCTCCCTGTCCTTATCTGGACCCAGGAGCCTTTTGATTTACTTTTTTCTCCCCTGTCCGGTTAAAGAGGGGAGTGATAGAGCAGCTTTGGTGGGCCCCTGGCATCCAGCCAGGATCAAACCACCACACCAGCACACCCTGGTGCAGGCAGATCTGAGTATCTCATCTTCCTTACATAAACCTTCCACAAAGATAGAGGTACTTCTGAAGGTAGGACCTTTAGAAACCTTACCAGAGATATTCACCATGATATTTATGGGTAGTGTATATCTAAATCCTGTTAGGAGTAGCAGTACCACCCTCATAAGAGCTTTGATGTGCCTGGCTTTCAACAATTCTTATGCTAGTAAGACAGTTCTGCATTTCTGAATAGGCTTTCAAAAAACTGTGGCCCTTTCAAATATCTTTGCTTTGCTCATGAACCCATACATCTCACTTAGATGTTTGAACCTATTAAAGGATTATTTTCTTGAATGGGAATTACAAGGTCAGCTTCTACCCTCTGTCTCACATCTAACCTTCACAAAATTATGTATGCTGTTGCATTCATCCTTGTAAATCACCTGGTCCGCAGTCAGGCCTTACCTAGAGTATACAGGAAATCTAGTGCGTCTAAAATATCAGGACATCTTGGTATAGTCAATCTCATTACTTCTAAATTATATTGGGTGAACAGCATCTGTTATTGAAAATGGTCTACCTGTAAATTATTTATCTATCTTAGGAAGCGATCCATATGCTGGGTGGCTGCCTCAGATAACTGATGAGAACACTACTATATTTCCAGCTTATGCAAAGAGCAGATTTTATTTCTTTGCAGCACAAGCATCTTCATTGTGACCGCGGTGATCTAATGCATTTCTTTTCAGCAGTAAAAAAAAAGATTCAGAACCTACTTATGCTACGAATGAAATGGTGATCACATTGTTTTCTAAAAGCTATTTATTCATACTCCAACTATTCTCTAGTTTGTCATATACAGAAATCTCTGTTGTGTAAAACATAATGAACAGGCTGCTAGGAGTTCTGCGTATTAGAAAGCTGTGCAGTGAAGAGTGTTGGGCAAGTGAGTTTGTGTGCAACGTCCCATCTTTATGCATAGGTTGATCCAGCACATTAAAACATTTAAAAATTCTATAAAAAATCTTACATTGCCAAATCTTAATGTAAAATAACTAACTGAAGTTTTATAGATGTAAAAACAGGTGCGTAGAAGGCTCTGTTGGATTATAAAGAAGCTCTGCTTCACAGACCATTTCACGGGGACGTGACTGGATAAATATAGTAAGTTTGAGAACTTTTAAAACATGGCTTTCTATCAGCAGGTTTGTAGAGGCAAGACATCCAGATGGCACTCGAAAAACACAAAGATGAATTAAGCCTTTAGAATACAATATTCATCACATTATCAGATATAGCAAGTTTTGCCAACACCTGGTAATCAACAAATTATTCTTGCAGTAGAGCTGTTAAATGGACTATATAGAAACTGTGGGATACCTGTTAACAAGGTCTTCAGCTGAGGAGAACGTCTGGTTTCCTGTTCTTCCAAGGTTTATAAATCACATCATGCAAACCCATCAGAATATTAATTTTGAAAGAAAATATTTAAAACGCATTATTTCATAGAATATTTTACTGAGGAGAAAATAAAATTTCAGTGAAAAAAAGTGATTATTAAAAGAAAGTGTTTCAGCTGAATATTTCTAAACACACAAATAGGAAGTAAATAAGTGTTCAGTTCTTGCTGGCTTATATTTGTGTTCCTTGAAAAAATGTTCCTTTTGCCTTTAAAATTTCCTTATTAATTTTTCTATTGTAATCTCTAGGAACACAATAGTTCATGAGAGTGTTTCTATCAAATGTAAAACAGTAAAGAAGCTTTGGTATTGATATGAAAAAGTTTTTTACGGTTCTCAACTCTTATGTGTCATAAAATAGTTTAAATTCATATTTCAGTCTACCACTATTGTAATTTTATTTCAAAACCTAACTGAATATTATTTATACCTCTTTTTATGGAATGTTTTAACATATCGTGAAAGCTCTCTAATTACTTTTAACCCTATGGTTAAAAATAATAACATATTTCAGATCAGATTCATCATTTTATTGTAGTCACACAGTACCTAGAAGAATACTTATGGACAAAACTATTGGATGTTGTGGATTTTCTCAGTGTCTCACAATTGGATGTGAATTTCAGCTCTCAGAACTTTATCAAGATACCGATTTTCCATTACAGAAAAATAATTGCTGTTGTCGAGTAATAAATTGCACCTCAATTTGTAGAAACAGTACAGACAGCAATCTGATTTCCATCGTGTAAGTCTACCCAGAGCCCATTTCAAGAGGAGACCATCAGAGCAGGGTGGCATCCCATCAGGCCAGATACGATTTGAAGCACCCAGTATGTAGGTGTTTGAAGGCAAGTGACTCCATGCAAGCTTCTCCATAGTGTCTCCAAGTCTAATGTATCCTCTGAACAGAGCAAACATAAAAGAAATATGGTAAGAGGCAAAGGAGGAACTCTCAGCAGTGTGTACAGTGTGGTTTTATTTTCGGGAAAGTACATAGAAATTCTGTTCATTCATACCCATTGACTCAGGCCAAATAGTTTTACGTCTTTAAAAAATGTTTAAGGACTCCAGCTACATTGGTTATAATTAATTACGATTCAACAATTACTTACATGATTCAACCTTTTATACTGCTGTATAAAAGGAAAGTTATACTCTCCTCAGTGTGGTATTCAGTTGTAGACTCTAGTAAAACTTTTAACCTTGATTTTAGTTCCTGAATGTGTGTTTTATCACAGTTTTTCTCCTTGTGAGATTTCCCAGCAGGGATACACATGTCCCAGCTGATTTGCATTACTGGCATTGATGAAAAGAAATAAGTGTTTATCATAGCCACATTTCCTTCATATGAAATGATAGAAAAGACATGGTGACCTACAGTCAAAATTTGTTTTATCTTTTTCCTCTTTTTTTTTATGGGAGATTAGTTAATCCTGTTAGACACTGTTAATCCAATTTATTGACAGATTTGTAGAATGCTTGTTCTGTTACTCTCCAAATAACAAAAAATTAAATTTCTATCAATGATGTTTTTCAGTTGTGGGATGACTTTTTTCCACATTTATAGTCAGGGCCTGTGAAAGTCAACATGACCATTTGTACCAAGTAATATTAGAAGGCCTAAATCAGGGATACATTGCAGATAGGGTTTTTTTATAGTCTGCGTAGAAAATTTATTATATCAGAAGAAAATTCAGTGCACCTGGATTACTGTAAACTTCTAAATCACTGTCTCCCTCTAGTCATTCACTATTCAGGGAAATGTATGAAACTGGCACCTTAAACATGGACCTAAATCTCATTATATGCTTGCAGTTCCAGAGAAGTGCTGTCTGAAAAGATGTCATCTCATGGTCTGCCCAACTTAAAACCACCACCACCACCAAAAGAAACCCCAGCTAGGCAATTCCAAGAAGATAAAGATGTGGTTGTGCTTTCCTTTCAGTGTCCTTCCAGCTGGTTGAGGAAAACAAAGCATGCATATTCTTTTACTAATGCAACTTCCCACTTTAAATTGATTTTCTTGAAGAAGAGAATCACTATTTTTTTTCTTATTAAACCAAATTTAATTAACACTTCTGAATTCTTCTGTTCCCTTTATGTCCAGCCATCCTTCCCTTTTTCTTAACCACAGCTTTCTCAGTGCGGGAAAGACTACATATTTTGTCAAATCTTTTGCAGCTAAGGCCTTTTGTGCAAACTGTTGGACATAAATACACTGCAGTATTGAATCTGAAAGAGGATAAGTTTGGCCCACAAATAGAACAACTAATGTAATCTGGATTGATATTGTACTGTGGCTGTTGATTTTTGCTTTTCATACTTGTTAGAGATGACAATAAAAAGAATATGCTATTACACATAATACAAAGGTATGTTATTCCATACCTCACTGTTAATCTGAGGTTTTCTTCATTTGCTTTTTAAATTAACATCATTGGTTTTAGGACTGTTTTGTTCTCCATAAAATAAACACCCAGTCCCTTAATATTTCAGCAGCCATTAAGTTTCTATTTATCTTCCTTTCAACTAACCATGTTGAGCATTTCACATACTTAAATTTCATCTTATCTATAAGGTGGTTTAGTTTAAGACAGGCACCCTTTAGAGAGAATTAGTTAATTTTATCTTTGAACAAAAGGAATCAACCTCTAAATGCCGATTATCTCAACTGACTATTAAAGGAATTTAGATGAAAAGCTAAGGAAAAATATCTAAACTTCTGAGGTCTAACACTACATAAATTGTATCTCCCCCTAAAGCTTTGGGATAGAGGTTGAGCTAAAAAAGAAATAATAAAATTAGCAATATACTAAGAAAGAACTGTAATCAGATACTGTCAAATAATTTCATCATAAGGAGTCCTCATGTATCTTACTTCAGTTATTGAATTCAACTGTATAAATTCAGCTCAAGGTAGCATATTAGAAACAGAATATAGCTATGTGCTTTCAAGTATGCTGTTATTATGATTAGAACATTAGGCATGCAGAATTTTTTTCTTTTTGACAGGAGACTTACACAGGATTATTTTAAATAGTGTAGAAGAAATATTTCTCTTTACAAAAGAGTAAAAAAAGCTATAGTGGGTATAGAAAACATAAAAAGGAGACATAGAATTCCAGCTAGGTGCTTCTAGCTCTCTCCTGGTAATTGCAATAACAAAAAAATTAGACATATAAATAATTTATTCTGAATCAGATACAGTGACAAAAATTTTGCCACCAGCTTCAAGTCAGCTACATAACACATCCTGTAGGAATGAAATGATGTTTGAATTTATGTAGCTGAATTAGTTTATTAATTCTCAAGTTGTTTACTAATAATTTTCAAGGTTAAGAATTCCCCACTTCCCTCATATTGTACTGCTTCTCAACTGGAAGAATTTAATCTCCCTCTGCAGCGTCTGGTGGTAACTGTTGCTAGACAGAATATTGGACTGGCAGAGCATTGGTTTGTTCCGCTGTAGCCACCTATATGTTTAGGTACCAGTGGCTAAAATACACAACTAACAAATTCAAGAAAATATCTTAAGAAAAGGATTGCTGCATTTCTAACTGAAATGAACTTACTGTAAAAAGACAGTTTAAATAAGTGTTTATATGCCCTGTTGCCTGCTAGTCCCTAATCTGACTGAGAAGTGAGAATGGTCCAATGTATTATTTAAATAGAGAGAGCAGGTATGGTAACAAATGATACTGCAGCACATTTAATTTCTTTCTGTGAATCATTAAAATCACAATATAGCACCTGGTGTTCATTTCAATCAAGACTGAAAATCCTCCACCTACCTTCTTTGCCATTTCAGTTATACAGTCCACTGATTCTTAAATTTTAGAAGATCAATCACTGAGGTATTGATTTTAAAGAGGTATAAAAATCAAAGCTGAATGAACACATCTGACTTGTTCATAATGCATGGTCAGCTTTGGGGAAGAGAAATTGTGAAATAACCTGGTGGTGGAGAAACAGTTGGACTGTGACTTGAATAAAGCAGATTACGTTGGCAACAAATCAATGATAGAGCGGAGTGTTCCATTTCATGCCTCTTGCAATAGACAGATGCAGGCAGAAAGGTAGTGTGGATGATACAGTCCCATCAACATTCCATTTTCTAAGCTCGGCAGGAAAATAAAAATGCATGCAGACTCTGAAAGAAAATGACATGTTTAGATATGGAGCTGCAATAGTTATCTATCTTCAAACCCAAGTTTTGTTTGGAATTGTACACTGCTTCCCACTACATTTGATGAAGATGTATTTTCACAGCAGGAAGACTGTACAAGTACTGAAGTAGTTGCCAGAATTAATTACCTACAGATAATAAGAAATGACCTGCTTCACTAGCAGGCTACATTTCTTTATTAAACTGGAAAAAAGTCAAACTGATTTTTCTTTATTACATTCCCTCTCTCTTCCTTTACTGCCTCCCCTCCACTTTAAAATTTTGTACCAAGATAAGCTTTGGGCAGGATTTTATGCAGAAAGTGAGAGATGAGTTGGAAATGAGGCAATAAACCTGAACATAACAGCTTAGAACACATGATCCATTCCTGCCCTAAAGACAGCTCCATTCATTCCCACTCCACAAGTGTGGTGAAATGAGAAAAAGAAGAACCTGTATATTTAACAGAAAGAAGAAAAAGGAAAAGGTTTGGTCCCATTTAAGTTGTGGCTGCCCCTTTAAAATGACTGCATATGAAGTAAATAAAAATATAGGGATATGACTAAGAGCAAATCTGCTGTAAGTGATATAAATTTATTATTTAAAGCATAATAATCTGAATAGAGAGACAAACAATACTGTGTTGTTGTTTTTTTTTTTGATAGAACAAGATTATTTTACATGGCCTAGGGTATTGCAGAAAAAATAGCAATAATATATTTTAACTAGCATATGCCAAATAGTTTGAGAAGTGTTAAACGGTTAGCTTTTTAAAGGGAAGAGCTGACTTATTTGCTTTATTATTTTACTTTAGTAAATGAACAAAAGTCTTTATAAAATTTGTAAGATAAGAAGTATTTTCAATCTCGAACAAAGGAGTAAAACATTCTCCTGAAAACCTGTGTACTCCAAGGATTTCCTGAAAATAGAGCGTGGCCATATGGAAGCCTTTACTGCTAAATTGAATCTGAAATGAGCTTGCAGAATCTCTGCTAAAACATGCTTTAGAGACAAAGTGAGGAGTGACAAAAATATACAAAGAATAAACCATTCAAGAAATTTCTGGTTCGTGGTTTTTTGTGTTGGGTGTCTCTTGTTTGGTTTCTCTGTGTGTGTTTCTTTTTTTCACTCAAGCAAGAGAAAAGAAAGGAAAATTTCTCAATTAGTAGAAATAATGGGTAGGAATGGAGAGCCTGGCACACAATCTAATTTTATTCTGACCCAAAAGGCAGCAATATCTGGAGAATATCTTTAGTATCAGAGACATTTCCTCTCAAAGACTTATAAGCCTGGACATGAAAGGAAAAATCCTCAACTGGCATAAAGCTCCACTTCAGATAAAATGATGGGAATTAGGCCTGCAACATTCATTGTCTGTAAAAAACTTGGTCATCAGTATTTATCCCTGATTCTAGAAAATATCACAGTGATTGCTGTCTTTAGGACAATACAAACCAAAAGATTAAAACTTTGTTAGGTTTTACTACTTGTTTTTGGCAATAATTTCTGTAGACAACAATGTCTATAAGAAGAATAAAACAAGAATCCTCACAAAATTATAGGCATTTTTACTTAACACGTTTCTACATAACATGGAGAAAAATCACTTCTGAGCAATGTATATATCAAACAGAATAGCTTAAAATTCTGGCAGTTCAGGAATTTAAGTTGCACTTCTCTAAACTGAAATTTCTTAAAGGGAAAGTGAGAGGCTGTTCCTGTAAAATCAAAGTTTTTCAGTTCAAATGAAAGAGAAATCCCAAAGTCAAAGATCTTTTTTTGAGCCTTTTCTATTGCAGCTCTGGTGTAGAGCATGAATAATCTCTGCTTCGAATATAACTACTATCACAAAGCAGTATTATACAGTAAGACAATCGCTCAAGGTAGTATAAATGGGTTTTAGAATAACCATACAGTTATGCAATTAGTAAGAAGCATGCTTAGCACTGCCCTGGTCATGTTGCTGATTATTTTTTTCTTTTTTATCTATAATTTATCAAACCTTTCAGGTTTTACATTCTTCATCAGGGACAGGCATTTCTCTTATAAAGCAGCTAATGAATTTCCAATGGTACATAAATTTTTTAAAAAAAAAAAAAGCGCAAGCAAATTTAAAAAGCATAACATTCGAGTTGCCAGAGACAAACATTCAAAAAAATTGGGAAATGGAAAACTTAAAATCTGGTCCTTCAAAAAACAAAAAAAGAAAAACAAAGCACCCAACCCCCACCCAAAACCTCTGGCTTGTATTCTGTCTGCATGTATATATCCAGTGCAGAATTATTCATTTCCTTAATGGCTTTTCCAATTCTTATTTCTTAGCAAAACCGGTGTATGATTTTTTGCAGTACTTTCCTGGAGACCAGGATTCTAAAAGTACTTATACTTTACAGCATTTCATACACAAGTCACAGCAGACTTCTCATCACTGTTACTTCCCATTTTGAGTTACCAGAAACTGTGAAAGTCATGTGGAAGTCTCAACTAGTGTGAGAACAGCATCCATTACCGCACACTCCTGGATAAGCTTCCAAGTGGCTACGTACCAGGTACAGGAAGATGCCTGTTTTTGTCAAAGCTTACAGATAATAAATAAATAAATAATAAATTAGCATGAGGCAGCTCATATGCTTGAAGCTTGGCAAAACTATAAGCAACTGAAAACAGAGTTTTGTAATGGGAAAGTGTCAGACAAACATAACTGTAGGCATCACTGCCTGGGTCACCTACAGGAATAAGAACATAAATGAAAGCTGTTACTTCAGTTTCCATCTAGAAATCATTCCTTAGTGAATAACATTATATAACACTGCTTATTATTTTTTCTGCACATGAAACTCAGTATAACGATCTGGCTGACATAGTCTGTGTTATTAAATTTGAGAGTTTGCAATGGCTGTCAATGAATAAGCCCTATACTTACAACTCCATACTGGAATCTGAAATAGGGCATAGGCCGTCTCAACCTGAGAAATGGGGGCTACACAGCAATGAAATGCTAATCAAACTTTGGTAGCATGTAGGAAAATGTGCTGTTCTTTAGGAAGTCTTTGTGGCTATGATGTCTTTTCTTCCCCTTCCTTCTGTAAATCCTGATATCTATTGTTCTGTGACAACTAGTTAAGACAGAAGGAACTCTAGACCTTCTTTTCCTGTGAAGTGTGTAAACCCCTGGTGATTACAGCAACAGAGAGAAAAATTCCCTGTTGGCCCTGCAGGATCTCTGAAAGTAGTAACACTAATACTGTGGTAGGGGTGTCAAGTCAGTTTTACATTCATACTGTTGCAATGCTTTTTAATAATAAATAAGACCACTGCGGACTTTTTATAAGCTAATTAAAGAAAAACGGACATTAGAGAATAGATAATAATGTTCTTATAGCAATTTGGAAACTCTCTTTATCTTTTCAAACTTATTCCACCAGGTAACTCTTTCCTTGTCATTGCAAAAATTTCCACCATACTCACACACTGCACAACTTTTTTCACCCCAGGTACATGTTTCTTCTGTAGTTTACATCCTATTTTTTTGGTTACGCCTACATGAAGCATATTTAAAAATAAAGATGTACTGAATTTTTTTTTTACTAAGTATTTTTACTATTAATATATTTATCTTATTTCTTACATGTAGAAAAAATGATAAATACTTAAATACCTTCAAGTGATATTTTAAAGGAGCTAATTTAGAAAATATACACAGAGGTAATCCTACACTCAGAAGGCTTGATCAAAAAAATCAGTTTGCTCATTTATCTATTATTCCTTTGGTGTATTCTCTAATTTGTATCTGATTGCATTTAGTTTTACTGGCATGAATGACTATCTGACATTCAGGGCAACACAGAAAAAGGGTAAATAAATGCTGTTCAGTTTTTTTTTGAAGCAGAAATGCCAACAGTAAGGAAAAGAGTGCTAAGAATAGAACTGAAGTCATTACAACTTATACTTCTCAAACTTGTAAATGAAAAATGGATTGACTATATTGGAATTCAATGCAGTACCTAAATAACACGTAACTACTTTGAATTTCAAGGATATCTCTGTTGGAGGCATGAAGGTGCAAGCATTTATCACATGGACAGGAAGAGTTAATCTTTTGAAGAAAAAAAACAGGACTTCATAATTCTAAATAAGGTACTCTAACCGCTGTATGAGTGAGAGAGAAGTGCAAAAGAGAGAGTGAAATGTACTTGGAAGGCAGGAGCAGGCTGAGTGAGACCACAGGAGAATGTAAAAGTGAGACAAGTTTGAGGAGAAAAGAGAAATCCATTGACTGATGAGATAGAAATAGTCAAGGTTTCAGACAAGAAAGGCCTTGCACCATAACATTCTGTATCGCATTTGTTGAACTTTTAATCTCCTATTTTCCACAGCTGAATCTGCCGCCCCCAGAAGGGGGGGAGTGAGGGACAGTTTGAAAAAGTGGAGGTAATCAAAACAGTTATGAAAACAATATTTCTTAAAATCTCAACCCATTCTGGATTTGCTGCCTTGAACCTTTTCCTGAAGACATGTGACTAAGCCTTTCTTCCACAAGATAGAATAGATGTTAATTCTACCAAAAACCAGCTAAACAAGAGG
This sequence comes from Egretta garzetta, assembly GCF_000687185.1. Taxonomy (NCBI): domain Eukaryota; kingdom Metazoa; phylum Chordata; class Aves; order Pelecaniformes; family Ardeidae; genus Egretta; species Egretta garzetta. Next base: position 2,688,939 of record NW_009260269.1, on the reverse strand, counting down.
TCATAATGCAAAAGACCTCAGCAGTGAGAACATTCAGCCCTTACAGCCTTCAAAACTTAATGCTCCATACAGTGCTGAACCATCCAGCTGCTGTCTACTCTGTGCTGAAAAGACCTCAGCAGAAGAGAGGATTCAGTTCAATGTCTATGCTGAATGGTTAGTGACTGGAGACCCACAAGATGTGGGAGTCCAGAAACCTATGACTTTGAGAAATAGAATGAAGGGTCCTTCTTTGTCTGCTGATTTGCATCAGAGAAACGGATATATACACATTGGCACTGAGAGGAGGCAGTGGGTACGGGCTGTGATTCCCTTCTCCAGGGAGTGGAGACACCCATCTTCTTGTCTGACTTGTCCCATGAGATTTGTTGCTTGCTAGGTCTCAGAACCCAGAAGGTGAGGAGGGACTGCTGAAGCCCATCTTGACCTCAGACTATAAGCTTTTGCTCTTCATTCACACGGGCACCAAAGATACTGCTCTGAGTGCATCAAGAGTAACTACAGAGCCCTGGGAGCTGGGCAAAGGGCATCAGAGCCCGAATATATTTTCCTCTAGTCTACTGGAACAGGGGAAAAGCTCATGTAAGAGCACATGCCTCTTTAGGTTCCATAGGTGTCTGACTTTGTAGACAGCACTTTGTTCTTTATGACTATAAGGCACTTTATGAGGATTTGGGAGTAGTGGAAAGGGATAGGATATACTCAGTTAATTGAGAAAAGAACATCTGTGACAACACACATACTATCCCAAGTGAAAATGTCATCAGACTAGGTTCTGTGGGGAATGGTGACCAGAAGCTTAAGTTGAGGCAGAGAAGGCAGTGAGAAAGTGTGTGGAAGAACAGCGTGATGGACACAGCTCTCATATTTTCCTTCTGAAAGCAGTGTGGCTCGGCATCTAGCTGAAATGCCTGTGTGCAACACATGCAACATGGGGAACAAATAGGAATTAGAAGTCTGTGCACAGTGGCAGACCTATAGTCTTACTAGGTTTACAGGGACACATTGGAATAGCTGGCATGGCTGGAGTGCTGCAATGGACAGAGGAACAGGTCCTGGCCAGCAAAGACCCAGCCCTGCCCTGCAAGGTCCTATCCCTGCTGGCTGTGCTACCACACTTGGCTCCTGGCTCCCTGTCCCTTAGGGAGCCATATCTATCTTTGTGGCTCTCTGAAAGACATTGAAATTAACACAATGGAAAGGTAAAGATGCAAAAAAAGGGAAGAACAAGAAAGGGCGGAGTGATGAGAAATGAAATGTCGGTATGGAGAGAGAACAGGGAAAGAAGGTAAGAGTGAAAAGAGGAAAGTTTCAGAAAAAGGCAAACAAAAGGAGATAATAGAAGATTTGATTAGTTGAATTAGCACATCACTATGAGTGTAAGAAGTTGTTCTGTTAAACTGCTGATTTGAGGATAGAGCAGCAAGACTGGAAACTGGAGATATGGCAGCTAGAGAACACCTCATTTTAATCTTTAAAAAAATGCAGCTGAATGGAAGAGTCAGTTTTATGCACTGATAAATATAATTTCTCATAAAAATAAAAATAACATTTGAATTTACATCTGTGTGTATTACTTTTAATTTATGCTCAAACTTTCTTTTTCATATCAGCTGTGAACCTGTAGTTTTCATATGGGAGCAAGTTAGTAATTTTTTTAATATATATTGTATAAGAAGATAAAACTGTTTTAGATCCTCTCTAAATGAAAAGATGTTTTTAAAACAGCTCCATGGCTTTTATTTGTAAGATATATAAACTAAACAGATATTCAGGCTGTTGAATTATTATACAGAGACTTGCGGCAATATTTAATTATGAGTCTTTGCCACTACAAATCAAATTCCTCTACAGAGAGCCACATGTGCTGTTGCAAATGTATAGTCTGACTTGACTTAATAATCACAGAGGCATTATTTCTGTATCCAGAATTTCAAATTGTGTATATTTATTCTGAAAAGGTAAAAACTGTACAAGGGATCTAGCTTAGACTATTTGAAAGGTATCAACTGTTTAAATGACATTTTCACCTTTAGCAAATACATCTTTGCCTGCTAGAAATGGTGATGCTATCATGCTGCAGGCAATCTATGATACAGTCATGTCACAAATAGGTGTCAACTCTCATTACATTCTCAAGTATAAATTCCACTTATCAGTTCCCACATAGTTGCAGATGTTTCAACAATCCCATTTTACCATGATTGCACCAAGGCTCAACCTCAAATGCTTTATGATGTATTTGTAGGAGCTACTGTAGATGCACCAGATTTGGGAGCATTATGTGTAGTTGGTAACCTCATGGGAATGTTTATTTCCAAAAAGTATTGAATATACTAGCAATTTATTGTCCAGCTACCTGGACAAACAAGAGAAGTAATTTGCAATTTTCCATCACTTGTTTCTTCACATTCTGGTTTACAGCATTACAATGAAATTACTTGTTATTTGAAACTCAGACCTAACTTTTCATTTTCTGAAATATTTTTTCAGGAAAATACATCAGTCAGTTCGTGCTCTGATGATTAGTAAAGTTCTTGGGTTTTGGTATTAGCCAAAACTCACATGACTTTTTAGAAATGAGGTTTTAAAATAAATCTTTTGAAGATTAATTATTATGATGGGTTTTGTACATATAACTTTTAAAATTAGAACCACATTGCTATGGGAAAAGCCACCATCTGTTAAAGATATGCATGCTACCTTTCTGTTTCCTATATAGATTATTCCTAGTGCAAAGCTAGATTATATTTTTCTTAGCTAAGTGTATTTTTAGAACTCCTCAGTGCTGTAATACACT
>NW_009260269.1:2656425-2684462 GCF_000687185.1 Egretta garzetta | reverse complement strand
CCTGGTCGGGTGGTCTGCAACAGACTCCCAACAGGATATCTTTTCTGTTGGCCTCCCCCCTCATCCTCACCCATAAGCATTTTGCCTCACCACAAGCGTCAAGCTCTGTACAATCAAAACACTCCCTAACATATAGAGCCATCTCGCCGCCTCTCCTTCCTTGCCTGTCCCTTCTGAAGAGTTTGTAGCCATCCATTGCAGCTCTCCAGTCATGGGAGGCATCTCACCACATTTCTGTGATGGTGACTACATCATAGCCATCCTGATGTACAATGGCTTCCAGCTCCTTATTGTATGCTAATTTTATAGAGTCAGGTACTATTTAATGCCTGACAGTTGCCAACCAGCTGGTAATACATAAAATACTGAAAATAAATGATAGAGAGTGCCTTGGCCAGCTCCTCTGCCAGCTCCTTTAGCACTCTTGGGTGGATCCCATCCGGCCCCATAGACTTGTGGATGTCCAGGTGGCATAGCAGGTCAAAGATTGCTTCCTCCTGGAAGTAACTAAAGGCAACATATATTTTTCTAAAATTCTCTCTGATAACTACTAGTTACTGGTATAGCACTCTGCTGAGTGTTACATGTTTATACTGGTGTAACAGAGGGAATAAAAAGCAAAGCTGAAAAAGAAAGACAGCCTTTTAACACACAGGTCATAGTTTGTTCTTCTAGCAGTCACATTGCAGGGCCATTCCATTTCATGTTAACGCACCTGCAAACACATTTTCAGCTCAATAATTTATATTTCTGTCTTTCTAGGCATTGTGCATTTATCTTGATATCTTTCTAGTCTCTAACCTTATTTTGTAGTTAATAAAATACACTGAATATTACAATATGTTCATTTTAGAGCTTAACTTTATTACTAACTCAAAATTTAATAATCTAAAGTGGATGGGAGGGGTGAGAGGAAGTCTCACTTAAATGTCGACTTTCCCTGGAAAGTCAATGGAGAGAAAAATGAACTTCTGAGTAGTGGAAGAGTTTGCTTAACATAGCTGTGTGCCTGTTCTACAGGGATGTAGATAATCAATGAGAAGTGATAAATACCATTCTTCCCGTAGGATGTGACTTGTTTGACTCTCTCCTGAACAAACTCTGTTGTAGTCGTTATCTGTCTCTTGCTTAATAATCTAATAGCGGGGTCACATAAAATGTCCTAGGATTTTCTTAGTTTGAGGTGACTGAATGCACCTTTTCCACAAATCAGACAAATACCAAAAAAACAAACCAAAAAGCAAAAGGGAAAACAGGTATCTTTGGTCAGTGCATCCTCCTATGAACCACAGTGTAGACACCCAAGCAAGAAACCTAGTTTAAAATAGCAGCAGTCAAAAAGGTTGTTTGGGTTTTCTTTTTTTTATTATTTTTTTGGGAAGCAAGCCTCTGATTTGGCTGGTGTTGGGAGTTCAGTTTAGCTCCAGTCAAATCTGTAGGCATTTCATATTTATTTTTGACTGGATGAAAAGAAAAATAATATTTAGAATAAACAGAACCCCTGCTTGGCCTGAAGGGGCTACTCATCTACTCAGGTATTTCTGTCTTGCCTTTGTATTACCCCTGCCCCAGCACATACATAGAGACGCACAAAGCAGCCCAAAATGACATTAATCCTTTTTACTATCTACAAGAACCAGAGGGGAAAAAAGGTCACTTTAACAGTATGACTCTTCATAGATAGCAAAGTAGCTTGAGTATAGTAAAAAGTGTGTCTTCTCTTTCAAGACAGTAAATGTCACCTCCAAGATGATTCCAGGTCATGGCTATTTGAGGAGAGTGAGAAATAACCAAGACATTACATTTCTGCAATATATCCAGATACTGCCACTAAAATTCAGTGTTGCACAAAAAAGATGAGCTCTAAACTTCCAGTGTTGCAGCATGATAAGTCTCTATAATATACCATGATTATAGTTAACACTTAATTACTGTAACAGTGCATTTGTCATGCCACAATAATTATTTTTCAGTTTTGTTTTTTCACTGTCCTTGAAAAAATTTACCTCATTCTAGATAATTTTAAAAATATTGCAGGTTTGAACAAAATATTGGTGATTATCTGAATCTAAGTTTTAAAGAGTTACAAACAGTGTTATATGATTTATAAGGTCAAAAGTGATGAATGTGGCTGGCACTAACAGGTATCATTTGCTCATACAATGGGTGGAAAAATTATTGTGTGCTAAATCAGAGATTTGTAGTGACCAGACAAATTAGATTTAGACTAGAACCCAGCATTCAGGTTTTAGATAGAAGCAGAGTTTGAAGTTAGTAACAGTGAAATCTCATACTGTCTCTAATTATTTTCACAAGATTTCATGCTCAGAAAACTGGAAGGGTCACAGTTATTAGCAGATAATGCTAATTCTTCCTTTCTTCCCTGGTGAAGTGACAAAGTCCTGAAAGGTCAGGATGCATCTGCAGTGGAACAGAAAAACAGTCCCTTACTACTTTACAAGGCAAATATTAGGCCACAGCTTAAATTAGAAATTCAAATTCATTCTTCCAAAACCCAAATACCTTCATAAGACACAGGTTTGAAGTTCCATTATATAGTTTTGCTAATCTTTATAATTCACATATTTTATCAAAATTTTATTTTCCTGCACTTAAATAATTATAAAACTTGAAAAAAAATTGTAAAATATTGTTATAATAAGACAAAACAGGAAAAAAGCAATAAAATATCTAAGCTGTGATTCTCTTTTTTATTATTATTATTCAGAAATTTACTATAAATCTCTATAAGGAGATGATTTTAATGCAAATGCAACTCTCAGAGAAAACAGTAATTATTTCAAGCAGATTTACTAATGAAATAATGGAAGATTTCAGGATGTGACTTGCTTCATGATCTGCATCTGTATATGTGAGGGGAAGGAAATGTTTTGCTCTTCACAGAGCCTGTGTAGAGGCAAGAGCCCAAGTCTTACATGGCACAGGAGTGGGGAGGCCCAGCGGGAGGATGAACTCTTACCACTGTAGACACTGGAGGCTTTTAGTAGGCACTGGAGGCTTGTGCCTTCTAGCAACAGATTTCTCCACCTGCAGGTGTTCATTTGTAGTCAAGCTACAGACATGGCAACAGAAGATGTGAAAGAAAGTCTGTTGGGGAGTATGTCTACCTGGACAAGTTGTGCCTAATCCATGCCTGAAGCAGTGCCACAAAGAGAAAGCAATGGACAATGGTAGTCAGAGGTCCCCTTCTGGAGGGGAAGAAGGCCCCCAAAGCTTCCTCTTTTGCAGCCTGCTGAAGAGTAACATAGAAATGCCACACGGGCATACATGGAAGTTGAAACTAACAAAGGGTGTGAAGGCCAAAAAAAAGGACATCAAGAGGTACACAAGCTGTAAAGGAGAAGTCCAAGAAAAAAATCTTGTACCGCTGCTAAAAGAGGTGGTGACCTAGTGGCAAACGACATAGAAAATGCAGAAGTATTCAGTACCCTCTTTACCACAGTTTTTAATTGCAAGGTCTGCTCAGTCTGTGAGGCAGCGGCAAGAGCATCTCTGTGAGGAAAGACCAGCTGGTAGCCAAGGACATAGGCAAGATGGTACCTTCACTGATGAGGTGCAGTCCAGCATACCCAAGCAGGGCTGGACTAGTGACTGACGCGTTCTGGTGAGTCTGATAATGGTCAGACAGAACAAGGCAAGGTAAAGAGTCAGTTTCAACTTCAATCGAGAACTGTAAACCAGTTTGCAAATGAGCGTCAATAGGCAACAGGGCTAAGAGAATGCACCTGCAGTATAGCCCAAGCAAATACTGAGGACTCAGGACTGAGCCTAAATGGCCAAGGGGGCATGGCTGGGGTCCCAGGTGAGACCTATCAGGACAATAAAGCCTATTTTTTGCTTGACACAGGCATTCCAGACCTCCATGCTTAGTAACAAAATTTGGGAGAGAAAAGTACAGCCCACAAGAAAGGATGACCAAGTTAAGGTCTGCTTGCTTATACTGGACACGCACACACCCATCGGGCTGGACAGGAGGTATCTGAAGGCAGTCTGGTTAACGTAGTTTTCATGCCACTTGAGAAAAAGCTAATGGATAGACTAAGGGCTAGACTCTTCTCAGAGGTGCATAGCAAAGGGAAAAGAGATGATGTGTGCAAGTTGCAGCAGGGGAAATTACAAACTGGATTTTGTGAAGACAAAATCTTCATAGCTGGAGTGCCTAACTACTGAAGCAGGTTTCCCAGAGAGGTTGTGAAACCTCCAGCCTTGTACAAGACCCAGAACAACCTGGTCTTACTTTGAAACTAGCTCTGTTTTAAGCAGGGGGTTAGACAAAACAACTGCCAGAAACCCTTTCAAAACTAATTGTTCCATGATTCTAATACAGAAGGATTTTATTGGCTTTCTGGCAAACATTGCCTTTATAAAGTTCTTTTCACAATCCTTATCTCAGAACAAGAACTGCGAAAATTAAAATAATAAGTGTGAAAGTCTGCTAGCTGGCTTCATGTACTCATACAAAAGTATGAAACAAATACTGATCCATAATTTTAATTCAGTTGAGGATATCCAAATCTTGTCAGGAAAGAGCAATATTGCAGCACAGACTAAGAAAATACTATTGCTCATTATCCAAAAACTTAAACTGGAACAAATATTTCAAAATTCAAATAAAAATGGTGACAATATGGTTAAATGAAGAAAAGTGCTTTTTGCATCTGTAAGTTTTCCACAGTTAATCTTACTATTTTGGTCTTGAAGTTTAACTTAAAAAAATAGAGTAAAATATAAACCCATCCAAATTTAGCATCTGTAAGAGGTGATGAACTAGGAATAGACCATTTTCAATGTTTAAAGATCATTTTTAGGCTTTTTTTCATTGATACAACTTGAGTAAAAAAGAAATAAACACATTCAGATACACATATTCTTCAAAATCATTGATCATTTAAACTCTCACTGAAATTTAAGTGCTTCATAAACTTTTATTCTAATTCTGTATGCTTAAACATAGATTAGGGATTTTAGTAGGCAAACATGATCTGAAATGCTTATTTTTTTCTTACTAATCTGTATTTGCAGAAGCTCTATCTTTAATTTATCTTCCCAGATATTGTACTTTGAGATAGACACCAAGTTGGCTATGAAATATGAATGTTTTAGCAAAAGCCTGTGTTGATTACTTGAAATGATAAGGAATATGGGCTTTATGAAATGCCTGTTGTACATATCTTATTGGTTAACTCTTTTTATGCAGGTATTTATATCAGAATATTGACAGGAGCAGAAGGTAGATGTGAAAAGAATAAATTTTTTTATAAGACATATTTCTTGTTGAAGAAATACATGGATGGATAAAATTAGTGGTTTTATCCAAATAATAGTGGGAAATTTCCTTCCTTAACTTTGATCCACAGCTGATGGCAGGTTAATACAGCTCTTACAAACAACTTTCAGAGATGTAGAGATTGTCAGAATAATATCTCTGTCCTCCTCACACACTGCTTTCAAAAGTAATTCTGAATTGACAAGAGATTGATAGGTTTTTTTGATAACCCTTTTTTTCTTTTAAGGCAGTCAAATGGCACTTGAGGAAAAACCAATAACAAAGGAAAATTGTTTAAAGATTGAATACTATACAAAGAGATGAATTATGGAATGTATTTATTAATTTTAATGGTGTATAACCATAATTCATTCAGGAACATAGATAATCTTTTGCACTCCATCACATTTGTATTTTGATTTGAATATATCAAAATACTTAGCATATATAAAATCAAATGAATTATAAGTGAAAGAGTATCTTCAGTATTTAGAAAGCAGGAAAACATCATGCGAAAAATTTATAGACACATTCATACAAAAAGAAATACATATTGTATGGACCTATACTGAATTCATAGTGACTGTTTTAGCATCATCCTTACCCACTGAAAGGTAGCTATTCCAATCTCACAGATACATATGTAAAATTAACATAAATATGCAATATTACTGGAACAAAAATACTTTCTGTAGAACAAATAAATCTCATCTTAAAATAGTAAGATCAAGATAGACAGATCACTTGTACTGACTTGTACTATATGGTGATACTTAACCCTCCACTTAGCAAATTTCCTAGAAAAATGTGGTATTTTAACCTATTCAGTCTTATTTAATTTAGGTTTTTTAGCTGTTTTGGAGATACAGAAGTTAGTGACAGTACTGTTTTAAATTATGATAGGGAAGCTTAGTAGAGAGGATTAGGTATGGACACACAAAAAAAATTAAAAAAAAATATCTGAATCAGCAACCTGTCATATATTGCAGAGGTCAATATACAAACACATTCAGCATGGGAATTTAGAGACCATTAAACATTACAACTGTCCCCACTCTGTCATAACTGTACTAGAACGTGCTGCAAAACTACTTTGTGCTGATCTACTATGAAAATGGAGCAATGCCAGGTCTCACATTGATTTATGTAGTTCACACCTGCAGAAATAGTAGTTGCACATTAGAGTACATCAAAGACTATGTCAAGAAAAGTGGTTTAACATTTCCTATAGAATAATTTTTAACACTGCTCGCTGGGTAGAACTGTGCTTCCTGTTAATGTGCAGTATTTTATATTGATGCTTAAGCTAATATAGGGGAACAGAAATCCATTTTACTTGTATACAAATCAGAAATGTCAGAAGTATGAGCGTTTAGCTGATCCAGCATGCTATAAGAATCAATCACAATGATGTCCATGTAATCTCTCTTTTACTTTAAACATAGCTCCCAGAAAAATACACTTCTCTCTTGCCTAGTCAGCGATGTTACTGAAAACACCATTCTTCCCATAGCCAGAATAAGGATAATTTTACATCTTAGAGAACTTTTCCAGCTGTGTTATTGCCTGTCTTTTGAGTCCATCAGCCACGTTATGTTTTCTTTATGGTTCTAGAGTTGCCATCAAGTAGCTTCAGACTTCAGACTTCCTGGTTAATACATGCAAAGTTGTTTTTTGCTTTTTTTGTGTGTGTGTGTGTTTGGTTTGTTTTTTTTTTTTTTTGTCAACTCACTGTTGCAGAGCAAAATTTAGAAATATAGTAGCTGGGAAATGTCTCAGAAAGCAAAGAACTCTGATCATGACTCTCCTTTGCTTGGACATTCATGTTGTACTAGCCATTAGAAATTGTTTCTAACGTTTTGGGGTTTTGTGTGTTTTGGATTTAATATGAACCTAAAAAAAAAGCAGTATACAGTTTGCTAAATTATTCATGTTTATTGATATCCTGGTTTAGGCTGGGAGAGAGTTAATTTTCTTCCTAGTAGCTGGTATAGTGCTGTGTTTTAGGTTTAGTGTGAGAAGAATGTTGATGTACTGATGTTTCAGTTGTTGCTGAGCAGTGCTTGCACCAGTGAAGGAATTTTCAGCTTCCCCTGCTCTGCCAGGTGTGCAAGAAGATGAGAAGGAACATAGCCAGGACAGCTGACTCAAACTCACCAAAGGGGTATTCCAGAACATAGGACATCGTGCTCAGCATATAAAGCTGGGGGAAGAAGAAGGAAGAGGTTATATTTGGAGTCATGGTGTTTGTCTTCCCAAGTCACCATTACAAGTGATGGAGCCCTGTTTTCCTGGAGATGGCTGCACACCTGTCTGTCCATGGGAAGCAGTGAATGAACTCCTTGCTTTGCTTTGCTTGCTTTCATGGCTTTTGCTTTACCTATTAAACTGTCTTTATCTCAACCCATGAATTTTCTCACTTTTACTCCTCTGATTCTCTCCCCCATCCCATTGTGGGGGGAATGAGCGAGCAGCTTCATGGTGCTTAGTTGCCAGCTGGGGTTAAACCATGACATATAATAATATTTTATTAGCATGGATTTATTTTTTTCCTCAAAAAGTCAATTTTAATGGAAGTATTTTTGTTAAGGCTTCTTCCGGAGTCATTAATGAATATAGCTTTACATGAATGAGTCTACTTCTCTGTTTATTTTTTGTTCCTTTTTAAGCAGCTATGTTAAGGGTTTCATACTTTCAAGATTCTGCCTGAAACAACAGACTCAATGACATGAACACATACGGAGCAAGCACAGGCTACTTCTGTTATTGTTACTGATCTTATTGCATATATGTCAAATCTTTTGCTACTTGGGACATAATACATTATTTGAGAAATTAAATGTAACTTTTAGGAATGGTTATATGAAATAAGGACAAATATCCATCTAATAAAGCATTCTGTTTACTGCAGCAAGTAGTAGATACTTAGACAATGAATACAAAAATGGGTTCTGTATAGAGTCATCCCCAAGTACAGTCTCTCTCTCAGTTTCCCACAGTTTGTAGTATTGGCATTTCCTGAGTTAAAATTTCTATTTCTTCTTGGTGTTTAAAAGGCCTGGGAGGACATTTGAACCATATATATCCTAATTGCTTTTTGATTTAGTTTATACTTTTTACTTTCATCCCGTGGCAATTGAATTCTGCAGCTTAATTGAGATTATAATAGCGGGATCGGCTTCAGTAAATTATTCCTCAAATCCCATTCTAAGATCTCCCTCAGCATGTTTCATTCACCTCTAAAGAGGTGGCAGATGCCCTGTGATAGTACAATGAGTTTCCTTCTGCTGGTAGATTTTGGTAGATCAGAAGCCTGATCTTTGAAGTTAACCCATTTGTAGAAATTATTTTATGTATTAATATATTCAGGACCAGATGAAGGTAACTTGGTAATAGAGCTGGTCAGGATTTTTATGACAAAAAATTTCATGCTAGGGGATTCTAGCTTTTGATCAAAAAAGGGAGAGAGAGCACTGTAATGAAATATTGAGCACTCACACCTGAGATAGGCATGACTGTCTTTAACACCCTGCTTCCAGTCAAGGTAAAGATTGAAGCAAAGTCCCAGCCTAGGTGAGTATAATAACTATCAAGGAATTTTTGTTTAATGTAATTAATAACCTTTTTTAATAGAATCCCAAAGGTCCTAGGTCAGTCCTTGTTTGTCTTTTCAGAGATTAAGATATAAAATTTCCATTCTAATTGTTTCAAAAATTACAAAATTTAGTTCTATATTGATGATTTTGTAGTAAAAAAATATAGACTGAAGATGTTTCCTGCTAAAGATTTATTAACTATTAAATTTTAATCCTTAAGGACTGGGGTTTTTTTAAGTATTTAATGAAGAATCAGTGTCGGAGAATTAGTGGTAGAGATGGATTTTTAAAATGGAAAACGAAAAATAATATTGAAATTAAATAACTGCATGGAAAACATGCTCTTCCAAATCATTCTTGCAAAAATCAGACATTGATTCTAGTAGCAAGAGAGTGCATGAAACTTAATAATGAAACAGATTTTTTTATAGTTTCAATATAATGGATTTAGTGACAAAATTAACTGTTGGAGAATGCTGGTGAGTTTTGTACAAAAACCTAGTAAACTGTGTTTTTATTTATACAAAACCCACATTTTTTTTGTGTTGTCCCTGTTCCTCTTCTTTTTCATCTTAAAATAACTTTTGCAAAGTCAATTTCTATTCTCACTATGTTTCAGCTCTAAGTTCTGTGTTTCTTCTGACATATCAATCATTTTTTAAGGAAACAACAGGTTTTATGACAATTTTCACTTGATTGAAAAAACAATTTTTTTCTGTTGAAAAGAAAATTCAACAGAAAATCACTTTGCTGCAGTAACTGCCTATATAAAAGAAAAGTGTAAGAGAATTTATTTACAGGCTGGTTGTCCTGGGTTCATAGGCAGTGTAAATTAGAAATGACTGGAATCATAGAGTCATAGAATCATAGAATGTTTTGGGTTGGAAGGGACCCCTAGAGGTCATCTAGTCCAACCCCCCTGCAGGAGCAGGGACACCGCTAACTAGATCAGGTTGCTCAGAGCCCCGTCCAACCTTTTTTTACATATTTCCTATAGGCCCCCTTTAGGTATGGAAAGGTCGTAATCAGGTCTCCTCGCAGCCTTCTCCAGGCTGAACAAGCCCAACTCCCTCAGCCTGTCCTCATAGGAGAGGTGCTCCAGCCCTCGGATCATTTTTGTGGCCCTCCTCTGGACCCGCTCTAGGGACTCAGGATGTCAATGACTCACTGTGACAGCTCAGCACCATTTGGCTGGAAAAAGAATGTCTCCATTGGCCTTATGAGCTGTAGGAATACTGGGAGGGTGAGCACAGCACCAGCAAAAAGGGGTAGCTATTAGAAAGTTCTTTTGAGTAAGAATTCTAGGGTTATTAACATTACATAGCTTTTCCTGTACTAATTTGTACAATCATTGTTACTATCATTGTAATTGCACTGTTTGTTGCATTTCAATTGAATTTTAAAGTTTTTCACTAGGCTAACAATAAATTCTTGGCTCTGTACTTGTGCTGTTTTCTTTAACCCGTAACAGTTTTGAATGTAAACCAACCCCTTAAAAAATCAGGGAGCAACTGGGGCAATCATACAAAGTGCTCAGACCTATACCTGGATACATTAAAATAGGCATAGACTTTGATATTAGACTCTTAATATAATTTAAAGTTAATTCTGTTATGTTTTACCACATTTATAGCACTGTAGACCTCAAAATAATTGAATCTTAAGAGGAAAAGTTCTACTTCAAAATGAGGAAAAAGAATTTAATGTAATTGTCATTAATAATCCTTCTCTCTTTCTTCTCATTTCTTTGAGAATTTTACTGAAAAGTTACTTTTAAAATATAAATAATTTAGATATGGGAAGAGTTTGGAGGATATTGTTATTTTTGGAATGGATTTTGTTGTGTTTTTAGCTACCAGAGACTTTGAGATGAGCTCTCTGCAAGGAAGGAACTTTCACTTATCGAAAATACAGGCATGAAATCTGATCAAATTTTATTTTTGTTTCACCTTCTAGTATCTAGAATGACTAGAAAGAAGGCCAGTAAACACTGGAAAATATTTACCTTAAAAATAGTAATATGAAGAAGCATATCCTAATGGTAATGAAAACTGTGAAAGATCTTTATCTACCATGGCTTTGCAGAATGTCAGTAAGAAATGAATGCACTGCGGTTGCTGTTTTTAAAAATATGAAATTTTATAGACCTCATCATTATGTATGTTATCAGAAAATGCATCTGCTGAGAACTACAGCATGCCTCTCACAGGTTCTATTAGTTGAAAATGCTTTTTATTGTAATAAAAAACAATCTTGAACTAAGATAAATAGCTGACTGCTACATAAATTGGTGAATGGAAACCTGGAATTATTTCCAGTTAGTATTTACTAGGCAGTGTCACACAGAGTAAAATATAAGGGGGTTATTCTGGTAATTAGTAGAACTGGGGAGGTACTGATCAGGAAGAATGACATAGAGTGACAATATTAATGAGCCCATGAATTCAATGAGCTGACTTTCTTACAGATCATACAAACCCCAAAACTATGTAGAAAGTTGACCCTTCTAATTGTTATTTTAAAACTAACTTTAATTTATATTCTACAGAATAGTAAAATAGAGATCTTAGATTTTAAGTTTCCTGTCCTTTGAAGACTTTTTCTGCTGAAACATTCTCCAGCCTTGCCCAAAGACACAACATCAATGACATTCTAACAGAGCTAGCTCATAGCTCAGTGCTAATTAAACCAAATCTTAATGAAGGGGTTTAACACCTAAGCCCCTCCGCAATATTACTTTGTTTGGGTTCTGGTTACAGGTTTTTCAAAGCATATGTCTTAAAAATTATTTGGCGGCTAAAATTACAAAGTTATTTAGGAGAAAGCGAATACATTCTGAGAGACTGGGACAGGCATTTTTAACTTAAATATGCTAAAATGCTTCTGCTTGCTCACAGTATTGAAAAATGTGTGTGCTTTTTCCTCACAAGAAGTGACTGCATGAGATAATGCTAGAGCTCTCACTTTTTTCATTCTCAAATGATTTTCATTCTGCACCTTCTAAGTTGTGACCTCAAAGTTCAGACCCTTGAGAAAACATCCTGTGTACAGGGAAACCTCATGAAAAATTCCAATCTTCTAGGGAAAAGAAGCCAGGAATGCAATCCCTGTCCTAGATCTCAGTCACATGATGTGTGCCTGAGAAGAAATCTCATCGCTTTTTCCATTATTTGGTCAAACTACTTCCATAAGTCCTTATAACTTTGTATATAGATGTAGGGAGACTTACTCTTGCCCAAGAGAATTTATACAGTAACTGGTGTCAGAAAGGGCATTTAGGAATAGTTTGATTATGAATTGGAAGGTGATGGAGATGTCATAATTAAAGGAGATGGAAACCAGGGCTGATTCTTCAATCTTTAAAAGATGTTGCCTTATTCTCAGTGGCACAGAGAATCAGGCACTAAATTCTAGGCCAGAAAAACACAGACTCGATAACCTTCAGTATTGCTGTTGTGGTATTCTTGAAACAGATGACATTCCCCTAACCAGATCAGGTCTTGTTATTTTAAAAGATGTTAAGAATCAGGACTGGTTCCCCTCATGATATTTAGTGCATAATTTAGAGCACAGTGAGGTGTCTATGCACCATGCTTTATTGCAAATTATAAATCCTGCCGGTTCTGCAGGTGTTTCCTAAAATTTCCATTTGACTTTTTCACAAAAGGGAAAAAAAAGGGAAAAAAAAAGAAAGAAGAAAACCTGAGAGACGAAGGTAAATTGAGCTGATATGGTCCAGTTATTGTACACAGAGAAATTTTACATCCACCCATCTCATACAAGAAATTCATGCACTAAACTTCATTGATTTTTTTCAAGCAGCTAACTTAATTCTAATCTAGCCAGAATTCTCATGTGAATTGTACCTATAGTATCAAATTTTCATTAGTGGTCAGACAAGTAAATGTAATCTAAAAAGAAGTATTTAATGCATATATATATTCTTATATAAAAACAGACACAACACAGGTATGCACAGTCATACATACAGCCTCAGAATAATGTATAATGCTTTCCTTCAGCAAATCTAGGTGTCTGTTCGTCTACTCTATTCTGCCGTGGCGAGACCCCACCTGGAGTACTGTGTCCAGTTCTGGGCTCCCTGGTTCAAGAAAGATGAGGAACTCCTAGAAAGAGTTCAGAGGAGAGCAACAAGGATGACAAAGGGACTGGAGCACCTCCCCTACGAGGAAAGGCTGAGAGAGTTGGGCTTGTTCAGCCTGCAGAGGACTGAGAGAGGACCTCATCAATAGATACAAATATCTTAAGGGTGGATGTCATGAGGATGGAGCCAGACTCTGCAGTGGTGCCCCGCAACAGGACAAGGGGCAATGGCTACAAACTGAAACATAAGAAGTTTCAGTTGAATATGTGGAAGAAGTTCTTTACTTTGAGGGTGACTCAGCACTGGAACAGGCTGCCCAGGGGAGTTGTGGAGTCTCCTTCTCTGGAGATATTCAAAGCCCGCCTGGACGAAGTCCTGTGCAACCTGCTCTAGGAGAACCTGCTTTAGCAGGGGGGTTGGACTAGATGATCTCCTGAGGTCCCTTTCAACCCTTGCCATTCTGTGATTCTGTGATTCAGTAATTGCAGCACATATTGCCAAAAAACCCAATGCTGGCTTCCTCCTTGAAGATCTAAACGGATCTGTGCTTCCAAAGTATAAGTTAATAGTGTCTGAGGAACACAGCAGAAGGTTCTTGAGAAAGTAGGATGCATACTACATGCTCACCATCCACAGTTCCTATAAGCTTTGGCTTAATTGGTTCTAAGCCAAGGAGCTGACATGTTCACCAGTCCATCAGAATATAACTTCTGATCAATGCTTCTCCATAAGATCTCTTCAGGACTCCACTGGAAGTAAAATCTGATATGAATGATAGCTTGGGCACAAGACAAATTCATGTATGTATAGAAAATAGACCCATGCTTTCTCTACCTCAAATGCTAGCATATTTGCAAATTAAACAGCATAAGAATTGCAACTCAGAATAGCCATTGTAGTGGCAGTTCCTCCCATGGTACACTAGTGCACCAGCTTCCAGATATAGAATATTTTCTCAAGAAAATAATTTTCCTCAAAGAAATGTGATATCTCAGACTTACAAAAATATAACCAAACCAAAAAGACCAGTGGGCATATTCTGAGAAGCATTTAGAGACAAAAATACACTGTAAGGATTTGAACTGTATAATGAATAAGTCACTTATCTTTCACTTGTGGGATAGTAAAGAAAGGAAATTCATGACTCAAAATGAATTAATTTTGGCTAGCTGACTCATCAGTGAATAATTTGTTCACTTGCAAAATAGACATAATCAGCAAGAGTCTAGATTTTGGTCACCAGAGACAAAATTAATTGATGTATTTTGCAAGTAAATTAAGTAAATATAGTAAATATATAGAGTGCAATATAACAGTAGGAAAAAACCTCAAAAGACAAATCTGAGATAAGTATGCATTATTCATGCTAATAGCACCCATATTGAAAGTTTCCTAAAGGCTGTCTTTTAACACAATTTTTTAAAGTTTATTATTTCTAATTGCTCAATCTAAATTTTCATACCTTAAGTCTGTTTTAGAAAAAAAATATTTTGCCATTTGTTAGAACTAAAATAGATTCTACAGGATATTTTTAGCTCCGTTAAGTATTTTTTGAATACATCAGTTTTGTTAGTTGGTTTGGTGACTTTGGGAACATTTGCCATTAAGAAGGTGTGAGGAACAAAACTATGAGCATTTGGCTAAGTGATAAAAACTTAGAAA
This sequence comes from Egretta garzetta, assembly GCF_000687185.1. Classification (NCBI taxonomy): domain Eukaryota; kingdom Metazoa; phylum Chordata; class Aves; order Pelecaniformes; family Ardeidae; genus Egretta; species Egretta garzetta. Next base: position 2,669,812 of record NW_009260269.1, on the reverse strand, counting down.
AATCTGATTTTGTACAACACATGATTATTCAAACCTTGTTAAATGTTGATAGGGAAATGATCTGCAGATTCCAGCTTGTATCCTGCTGCCATTCCAGGTAGGAAGGTCTGAGCAAGATTTCCTGCGCAAGAGATGGTCCATCCACTGTAGATCTATACTGTACAACCCCCTTACCTATCTAATAGCAGAGGAGAATATCACACCACTTCTCACATATGTCTCTTATATAAGAGCATAATGTTGGTGAGATTGTTTTTTAAATGTGTGATTAATTGTTGTTAATAAAAATACTATTCCATGCCTAGGAGATAGAAACCCATGGTACAAATGGCATGTGATATATGAACAGCAAAAGCAAAGTTACACAGAACAGTGCATGCAAAATAGCAAAGTGATGGTTTGCGACTCTCACCAGTGCTTACAGTTTTGCTTGCAGTGATCAAGGTTGGGGTTTCTTTTTGATCCTAGAGATACACTGGGGAGAAGAAAGGGATTGCACAAAAGGGACATTTGGGATCCTGACAGATAAATAAGGTAGACCTACCTATAATTCCACAGCTAAACTAGACTAAGTATTACACCAGCACTTAAGATCTCTTGTGTAGAGAATCTTTGTGCTCTGTACACTTGAACATGCAGCATAAGAACTTCCAAATGATGAGAGTGCAGCATTTTGAAGGAAATAGTGGATTCTGGAAATTTCTTCCTCAAATTTTATCTTTTTTTTAAAATACCCAAATGGCATGCTTTGCTTTATCTTTCATAAAGCTTTAAAGTCTGATAATGACAAGGTTAGATCAAAGTAGGTTGTCTATTTATGCATTTTCTATTACAAGAAAAAAGAAATCTAAAAAGGAGCTAGTAAACATCAGTTACAACAATCTATTTATTTTCAGGGACCTCAAAAAAAGTCCAAATGAAGATCAAGTCTGTTTATATATATAAATACTAAGAAGAAACTACTATAATCTAGTTTAAGTCTTTACAATATAGACCAAGATGAACAGAAAATTGCAGCTTTCTCCTATCTTCTGACTGTGAAGAGGGTTGGTTTTTTTTTTTTTTTAAATAATATATGACATTCTGCCAAGCTAAGGAGAAGCAAAAAGAGAATCCAGAGGAGAGTAACAAAGCTGGTGAGGGGTCTAGAGCACAAGTCTTACGAGGAGCGGCTGAGAGAACTGGGGTTGTTTAGTGTGGAGAAGAGGAGGCTGAGGGGAGACCTTATCGCCTTCTACAACTGCCTGAAAGGAGGCTGTAGTGAGGTGGGGGTCGGTCTCTTCTCCCTGATAACGGATGACAGGATGATGGGGAATGGTTTGAAGTTGTGCCAGAGCAGGTTTAGGCTAGACATTCGGAAAAACTTCTTCACCGAAAGGGTTGTCAGGCTCTGGAATGGGCTGCCCAGGGGGGGATGGTAGAGTCCTCATCCCTGGGGGTATTTAAAAGAAGGATAGATGAGGTGCTTAGGGACATGGTTTAGTGGTGGGATGTCAGGGTTAGGTTAAAGGTTGGACTCGATGATCCCAAAGGTCTTTTCCAACCAAAGTGATTCTATGATTCTATTCTATGATTCTATGATCACTACATTAGACATTAAGAATCATTAGCACAGTTCACTGTCACAAGTTTGAAGTTGCTTTAAATATGCAAGTCATTTTCAGGAACAATCCAAGGACACCCTTAAAAGTAGAGCAAAATTAATGATGTTATACAGAACAACAACAGGAATTATGTCCAGTGGCTCAGCACAATTACAGTTCCCCAGTGCCTTCACAGCTTTATACAAGTTATTTAGAAACACTTAGCAGTGGAGAACACATAGCAGAACATCTTAAAGGCCTGTTTAAAAATAATTAACAGCATTAATTCACATGCAGGTTCTGAAAATTAGCTTTACTATATCTTGCAAAAGACTAAAAGCTACATAATCTTGTTTTTATCTGAACTTCAAAATATTCTTACCAGCATAGCTCTGAAGAAAAATAAGTTTATGCATTTTTGATAACCATACTACCTCCTAAAATCTGAGGGAGTGTATTTTGGAGTAGACTTTCACAGTGTGGCATTAGAAAGTAGTACACCTCAGTGGTGGGCACTGAGTCTCAGAAATAAAATTTATTTCTTGAATTGGCTTCCAAAAGCATTAGTCTGTCTGCTAACATTCCCCTTGGTTAGCACAGGTACCAAACAGCTTTAATTTTTAGTCCTCATGATCCTGCACCGTCAGTGTAGTATCATCACTGTTTCACCTTTGTCCCCATGGTTGCAACACTACATGCGTGCAAAACTACTCCAAAAAATCTTTCCTGTAAGACTTCTCATCTGGCATGTATACACATCTAAAAGAGTCTTCAAATAGTGTCTAAATATCTTAGGCCCAAAGAGATGCCAGAAAAAAAAAGACAGGGCTTTGTGGCATCATGCCTCAAGCTATCCTGGACTGTAAGGATATTTGCAAGAGTTTAGACTGGTCTTGTGGTAATGGTTCAAAACCCCAAGAAGCTCCACTCAGAGAAAACAAAACAGCACAGAATAAAACAAAACAAAATGCAAGTAATGTAGGAAATGACTATGTTAAGGATTATGAGAAGAACCAGTATGGAATGAGGGTGTTTAGGCATCATGACGCGGGGATAAGTACTGAATCAGGTGATGTGATCATTGTCACATATCAGTCAGTTTAAATTTGAGCTGTGAGGAATTAAGCCTCTTTGAATGAGTTGGCTCAAGGAATGTCTATCTTGCCCCCAACTGGACCAAAAGGCAAAATACTTTTTCTTTTTTTAATACAATAAAATTAAACTCAGAGCAATCACTCCTAGCCTGAAGGTGTCTGTTTCTATTTCAGGGTTTGTGTGCCCGAAAGATTGTCTTTTTTCTCCCTCTCCCCCAACCATACAGCTGGCTTTAAAAAGTGACACTGTTATAGCTTTGCCTAAAACTAGCATTTTAGGGCAGAGTTTCAACAGAGTCCCCGGTTTAGGCAACTTTTGCCCACAGGTCCTTTTCACTCCTGAACATCCCAATCAACAGTACAATGAGTCCATTCTTCTCGGGCCGTATGATCTCCCACATAGGACAACAGGCCACACATTCCTGTGGGGTGGGACTGCCGTGGTGCACTCAGTTGCCGTGGTGATTAGGCTTTGGTGGTTAAGCTTGCCTGCCACCAATGTTGAGACAAGCTTCTAGACCCTTACAGAAGGGCAGTGTTTGCTTGTGTTTTGTCTGATTTAATTTTAAGCCAGAGCAAATCTCAGTCTAGTTCATCACATACAGAGGTAGTGGCAGTACTAAGGGCATGTGACAGATTTAGGAATAGATAGTCAGGGAAGGTAGTGCAGCAAGAACTCATGCTGAAACATATGTAATCAAATGTACTCAGTCCCAGTTTAAATGATATTTAGACAGTTCCAGCCTTCACTACACTTCTTATGTTTCAAAATGGGGAAAAGCTGTTATATGTTGAAGATGATTTGAGTAACTCAAAATTAAAAATAGCCCTTTGCCAAAAAGAAAAATACAGTGTATTTTATTAATATACATGTTGATTAGAATGTGAAATAAATGGACTAATTCACAGTCAACAAGGATGAGTTCCTAAAGGAAATCAATAGTTTTCAATTTGAAAGAGTAAATAAACATGTTCCTGTACTTCTGGGTGTAAACCTGAGGGGAGACAATAAATTAATTTACTGTGGAGTTTATTATATTAACAAATTAAAACTATACATTTCCTTCAGTGCACTAAGTTGACTCAAGTTCCAAGAGCTATCATGACAGCTTTGAAGCTTAGCTTTTTTGTTGTTTTCTTTCATTGTGCTACTATCTTTAAAGTAAAATTATTTCAGCTGTCTACAGACAGTCTTTTAGCCTTAGGAAAAGATATTTGAAGGCAAAAGACCATTGTGAACATTGGCTCTAAGAGACATTTGGATCCACATTCACATAATCTAAGCACAGCATCAATTACTTCATTCTGCAATTCAATTCATGTTGCTATTTAGTATTGGAAACCAATGAAACACTTCCATGATTGCAAAATTTAGCAAGTTCAGAAAATACTTGGAGGTTAGTGCTTAGAGGCTGCAGAATGTCAGAACCAGTGCAAAGCTTAATTTCTGAGTGTAATTGAAATTTTTTTTTTTTTTAATTTATAGCTCCTTAAACAGTTCCTTATGGACTATAGTATTGCACTAAAAACAACAGTAGCTTATAGTTATAAGTAGGCACATGTAGCAACACAGATACCATTCATAATAAAAATATAGGGAGAACAAAACACGTCTCCATGAGATCATGATGCTTTCAGAAGATAGATCATGATAAGAACTAAGAGCTGTTAAATCGTTCCAAGAAAAAAAAGAAAATCATCCCAGTTTTCCATTTACAGCTCATCTGTCCTTGGCTTGACTAGAAGTACTTTTGTGTTTTCCTCCTGTACTTTTCTAAGGGTCTCTAGTCCCCCTGGTTTGGAATGCACTTAGAAGTAAAAGTGAAGCTATAATGAAGAATATTATCTTCATCTTTGCTCATTTTCACTTTCAAACAATTCATTTATTATATGTATAGGTGTAAAGTAGTGTTTTCATATTTCAAGGTTCTGAACTTGATGCAGTGTGCCATTTATTAATTAAAACGGTCAAATAATTTTATGGATAAACCTTCCAAAGGTGCTCAGTGAATGTCTGTTCATAGATTTTTTTTCTTTTTTTTTTTTTAAAACCAGGTAACAGTATTTAAGTTGTCATTATATATTCATGAAGTTCTGCCAAACTAATTTCTTCAGTCAGACATGAGCAATTCACAAGAAAGGCATATCATAGGTAGCTTAACAGCTGCTGTTCCATGTATATTATTCCTTAGAGACTTTCCAGTGATATATAGGAATGGTATTTTATTTTGTTAAAGCTACCAAGCTGTTTTGTTAACAACAAAATAATGCAAGCATTATAGTTTGCTTCTCCATTTGCTGACTGCATGAAAGAGATGTATTATAGCGAAACCACCTTATGTGCATGTGCATACAGTTTTAGCATCTGCTCTTGATTAACGGTGTATCTCTCACAAACACACAGGTGAATAGACATTCAAGTAAGGATCTATTTTTACTGGTGCTTCAGATCTTAGATAATTTTTTAAAGTTGCCCCATTAATATTTACACTTCTTAAAAAGTTATGCCTTCAAAATTATCGTCACAAACATATTTATGAAACCACAATAAAATCTAATCTTTTCATACAAATGGAAAACCATAAAAATAAAACATATATGGAGAGAAATATGACTTTACATTTTAAGTTGAAAGACATATAACTTTAGAATGACCAAAGTTCTTTTAACATTAATGTATAAAACTTTATGTATAAAAATACCCCAAAGATAAAGCAATCTAAAATACATCATTACATTGTTTTCTGTACACATTTCTCAAGGACAAGCATTTTGATTTGCATTGTTCTCATGGATTTTCTCTGAAAGCTCTCAGATTTTTGATCATCTTTCCTAAATTGCAAATCTGAACTGAACATAGATTTCCATACTCACCTCAGTTAAAAGGGTAAACCATCCTTAAAATAATTCTATTTTTTTCATTGAAAGACTGCACTGACTCATAGAAAACAATATTTCAGCCCCATTCCTAGATGTATACTTCTCAGTTTGATTGTATTGAATATGCATTGGGTTATCCAGTACATGAAATGATTCTGTGCTTATATAGCATTAATTTTCATTTTGTTTTTATATCATTTGTAAATTTCACAACTGTCAAGGTCTTGTTCTGTTTTCAGAAATTTTTAAAAGCACAGAGGGAAAAGGAAGAGAAAACTCAGGGAGACTTCACAAATAACATGAGGTAAGTATTCCTCATTCTGCGTCCTCTTGGAGAACAAACCTTAATCTATTTAAGTTGAATTGTGTTTACTATGGATCTTTCCAGTTAGTCAAAGCACTGTACAATAACTAGCAAAAGCCTGCACATATACAAAACTAATATAAAATTGGTTGATCAAGTACCTGGCATAGAATGAGAGAGGATTTTACAAAATTACCCATGCATAAAAACACAAGTCATTAGAACTTCAACTACATGCATAGAGAAAGTACACATGCACGCATACACACACACATAGAGGACTGAGTTTCATCTCCTGGGTTGTGGGGTTTAGTGGGGTTTTTTTGTTTATTTCTTTTGTTTGTTTTTCTTTTTTTAATTGGAATGAATTGCCTTAAATACTTGGAATTACTCAGCCACTGTGCTGAAATTCAGAATTGTGAATATCTATAGATGTTTTCTTTCTAGTGCAGATATCCTCTAAGAAAATGCACAACAGGGAAAAAAATTTTTCTTTTTAATTTATTCCACAAAATCGTACATTATAGTAAATGATCCCATTCTAGCTGTGGGTATGGAGACATGTTACACAATTAACTCAACACTCAGGAAATCCAAAGAACAATGAAACTCTTCAAACCATACAAACAACTTGAAATTCTATCACCTTTCTTTCCAATTAGTTGCAACTATTTCTTTCAACATCATTCACAGATACATCAACAGGACCGAAAGGGACTCTGTCTATAGTTATGGGTGTGAATGTGTTCTGATTTCCCTCTATTGCTTTCCATAGGATACAACTCCTCCGTAACAAAAATCATATGAAGTTATCTCTTACTGTCCTATAGATCCAAAAAAGGTTGACCACAGTAGATTCTACTTCTACTGTACATCTGTCGTGGTTTAACCCGGCTGGCAACTAAGCACCACGCAGCCGCTCGCTCACTCCCCCCGTCCCTCAGTGGGATGGGGGAGAGAATCAGGAAGAAAATAAAAGCTTAGAGCCGAGGGCTGACATAAAGACAGTTTAATAAGAGAAAATAATAATAATAGTAATAATGAGAATGATAACAGAATATACAGAATATACAAAACGAATGATGCACAATGCAATTGCTCACCACACGCCGATCGATGCCCAGCCCGTCCCGAGCCGCGATCACTCTCCCCGCGACCGACCAACCAACTAACTCCCCCCAAGCATGACGTTATATGGTATGGAATAGCTCTTTGGTCAGTTTGGGTTAGCTGTGCTAGCTGTGCTGTACTCCCAGCTTGTTATGCACCTGGCCGAGCAGGAGAAGCTCAAAAAGTCCTTGAGTAGTCTGAGCACTACTTGGCAACAACTGAAAACATCAGTGTGTTATCAACATTATTCTGGTACTAAATCCAAAACACAGCACTATTCTAGCTTCTATGAAGAAAATTAACTCTATCCCAGCCGAAACCAGGACAACATTTGTATAAGGCCAATAAACTTATTAGAAACATTTACTAGTTCAGTTAAAATATCAATCAAATTCAAAGTTTCCAAACACTACAAAATAGACCCTAGTTACTGCAGGTTGCAGCATTCTGTTTGAAACTAACCAGTCAGAGACTCTCTGCTTATTTTATTATTGCTCTTGGTTTATTCTCTTGCCCAATTGCTTACAAGTGTGTAATTTCATTTACGTTTTGCTGATATTTATAATGGCAATATTGCATTTGGTTTCCTTTAAAAGAGGAAAAATATTAGATTTACATTAAATACATGTAAATCAAACTATTACTATTGTAAATCATAAAATTATCTGCCTTGTCCATCCATTCTTTAACATTTTGATGCTAGAGATAATAATTGTTCTTTGTTCTTATTTTTGCATAAATTGTTACATGAATAACACATAAAGTTTTGAAAGAATAGAATTTTAAAAATCATTTATAAATGAAGACTCCAGGATATATATCTGAATTTTATACACACAATAAATAACTATTTAACAGAAAATTATTTATTTTATTTTCAAACCTTTTCAAACATTTTCAGACCCTGCTGAATTTTTTTTTTTTAAATATTCAATGAACCTGATCTCAGGTATATATCATAAAATAATTCTATTAGCATCAAGATATTTACTCTTTTTACTTGTTTAAGTGAGGAATACATAAGATTGTATACAACTGGCATCTGCAAGCTTTATGTAAAATCTTGTCATGATATATAATTTGTATAAATTAAATTATTTTTTCCCTTTTCAAGAAAAAGAATACATTTTTTTGGAAAAATAATTTTTAAAAGAATAAAGAAAAAATACCCTAAATGAGACAATGAATATATTAGCAGTTCCCACCCAAAATCTAGATGTATGAAGTTGCCAGAGCTGAATGATCTCAGCTGCTTTTCCAAGATGTACTAAGGTCTGATAACATGTTCAAGAGCAGACTGATTTGGTTACAGATAGACACTTGGCAAAGAGAGAAGTAGCTCAGGTTTGTAAAATCATGAAGATGGTGAGTAACACAAATGAATAACATACTAACTAAATGTCACACCACTTGCAGGACACGTTTTGAAATGATTAGGAGGTAAGAAAAAGGAAAAAATACCTGGTTATATAAAATGTTGTGAATTTCTATGATTTGTTGCCACTGGAGGTTGTGGAGGCAGATAGAATTCCCTGGTTCAAAAAAAGATTAAGCAAATTCATAGATAACAGGTCCTTAAATACAGTCTAAAGGGATTAGGCAGTGATGTTCTCATGTATACTGTTCAGGATGTGGGAAAAAAACTGGAGGAATCGACTTCAGAAAGTGGCCAGCCTTCTTTGTCTTTCCTGAGTATCAGATCTTTATCACTGTGTGAGGCAAACAACGGCTCAAGGCAGTAGAGCAATTTTATGTCCTTATGAGCAAAACAGTTAAGGAAAGAAAAAACAAAGATGGCCTAGTGGGGTGTGAGTACTTATATACTACAGACTGGTTGCAAAGTCAGCACACAGCTGGACCTGTTTCTAATCACAATTTTCTGGCCACCCAATCCTGCCCACAACAGTTGTGGTAGGCAGTGTTAAATCAGTATTTACCAGAACAGAATATGAGAGAGAGAGATCATCATAGTATTGTGAATGGAAAACATGTAGTGTATTTTTTTAAACTACAAGCATTTGGAGAGTTTTAATATGTACAGATTTTTTTTTTCCAAGACACCAATTACATGAATATGCTATATTCTATTTGTTTGGCTTTTCAGTATTTACAACTAAAAAAGGTTATTTGTAATTTGCCAAATGTATTTAACTATTGCTTGATTGCTACTTAAAGGAATTTTATTTCCTTTTTTTTTTTAACTGTTAAAATTCTTAGCTTGCCACCAAATCTGAAATAAAAGGCAATAATATATTACCATCAAATTACACAAACACAATAAATAATAAAGATATTCAAGTGAAGGAGGCTGAAAAATGTTACAAATATACTTGCCCTTCTATAAATAAAACATTACAGTTTAAGGAGAGGAACAGCACAAATAAGAGGTCAGCCATGCAGTTTTCATTGTGGCCAAGTTTTTGAAACTTGGTCACCTAATGTTAGTGGTAATTAGCCACTGTCCTATGCCAAACATTCAAACACACAAAACAGTCAGTGTCCATAGGTGCCAGATAATCTTAACTTCTCTTTAGTTCATAACAACTGCAAAAGTTTGACACCATGAATATTTGATCCACACCTATGTAACTAGCTTCCTTTCTTTAGAAATCTTATTTTGCTAAGTGCGAAATGGAGAACACAGTTCTGTCTACAGTGCTGGAACCAAGCCTACAAGACTCTGACTAAGATCACCCTCATAAGAGATAAAAATAAACCTGGATATTGAAGAACTTAGTATTTGTTATTGCTTGTTTATTTTCCTTTTTCAAAATAACTTTTGGTAGATTCCATCTCCAAAGAATTAATCAAAGTGTGTTTCAAATTTCAAATGCATTTGAAATCTCCTTAGCTTTATAAAAAGTCAGGGGGTTATTGGATGCATTTACATTAAGACATCAGATGGGAGTTCATCATTCTCCAAAGATCTTTGAAATGACAATCTCTCATTCTGCATATGCATCATTCAGCTAGGATATTTTCTTCAAGAAAAGTGCTTTAGAATGCTATTTATCTTTTTTTACACATAGGTTATTGTCTTATGATGCAGAGTATTTGTATCATCCTCATCTACCAAACATTTTAAAATATTTTTACTATGAATCACTTGGCAAAAAATTAGGTCTCTTTTCATGTTATCTTTCTGTTCATGTGTTTCTTCAACTTCTTTTTTTTTTTTCTTTTGGCTGTGGGGAAAAACAGCTTTTGCAGGAAAAAAAAGTTAAAGCTGCTAGGAGTAACCTTTTAATTTTTTTGCGGAGTAAAACATAATTTACATTAATATTAAATCTTTATTCTTTAAGAACTCTTTGATCTACTTAAGTAATTCTATTGCAAACATGTATGTACTATTCCTCTTATCTCTGTTTTTATTTTAAAAGTTCCAAAAATACTGTTGATTCAGAACTTATGCACATAAATAAGAAAATTGAACTCCTTTACACTGATTAATGTATTTTAATATCAACAGGCCCTTGACGTCAACTTGTTACGGAACTGCCTGTGCCATAACATACACATAAAGACAACTGAAGCATAAATTTTCTCCACCAGGTTTATATTCCTAGTCCCTGTTGTATAACAATTCCTTCCTCCTTTTTTCTCACGCTGAAGTAGTTCAGTCCCATGACATCTCGTGTTAAAAACAACCACCCAAGGGCTTGTTATTTGCAGCTCTGTAACCTTTCCCTGAAGCTGCTGAGGCAGCACGTTCCAGAGACTCTCTAGCAGTATTTTCCCTTGCTGTTCCCCCACTGTTGTGAATGTGTTGCCATTCTCATGGCCTAGTAGCTGCAGAACCCCGATAGTGCTGTCTTAGTCAGTTCTCATGGGGGGCTACTACCAGTGGCAGGAGAATTGTACATCTTCTCCACCTCTCTTTAGCTTTTGCTTTGTAGGTTTTGGTTTATATTAGAGAAAATCAAAGATAGGGCACAACAAATTAAGTCATGTAAATACTTGCTAAATATTGTTCAAACATTTATGTGTGGAGATGCTTAACAACCAACATGCAATATTTGCCTCTGTTTGCATACTCAAGTTGGCGCCAATAACATTAGAAAAAAGAACAACCAGGGGCAGGGGAGTGAGTGGGAGCAGTCCTGATGAAAAGCACACAGTACTAGTAGAAAGCACGATGACAAACCATCATGAGAGGAAAGAGCGCTGTTGCTGTTCTTTCCAGATGACCACAGGGCAGTTTTCCTTTTCCTTTTTCTCTTTCTCTTGTTCCTCTTTCCCATATATTTCCCCAAAGGAACTCACACAGTTGAAGACTATATATGCTATAAGCTAGAGACCCCAACAATAAATCTTTGTGCACTTAAATCTGCCTCAGCATCCTTCATGAAACTCTAGCATTCAGACACTCCCTCATAAGTGATTAGCTTATCATGTTTAGAAGTGATGTCAGCAAGCACTATTCATCTTCTTGACACTAAGCTGGGACACTGCAATAACTTGTCTTGAAGAAGCAGTCATATTTATTATGTATCCTCATCATCACATAAAGGAAGAGGCCAAGCTAAGAGACATGACTGCATGCCCACAAGGGGAAAAAAAAAAAACACAAAAAAGGTGATGGGGAAGAAAAGCTCCTAAATATGTTAAATACATTGTCAGATATTAAAAAATATATAGCAAAGATGAAGGTATTTTTTCTAAATCTGGCAGGATTTTTCTTCACATTTTATAATGTGCTATCACATAATGCAACAATCTTGAAAATGCTTTAAACTGCACAACAGCAACTAACTTCAAAAGAACATAATAATGAAGGAAAAGGATAGAAATATAAATTCAGAGAAACCCGGAAGGAGCAGAGACAGTCACTGTATGTGAGCAAGTAGAGGGTAAAAAGGAAGAGGATATTCAGCTACAAAGATCAGAAAATATAAAAAAACCCCTGAAATTATCACAAATATACTTTATACAGATTCTGAGTTTCTTTAAGAAAAAGAACTAGGGAGGAAAGTAAGAATAAAGGCAGAGGGAAGAGGAGGAGGAGCTGCCCCACACAAAGAGAGAGGATGTATTATGAAAACCTTCAAAGTAAGGCAAAAGAGAAGGGGAAGGAATGGGAGCTTTTGGAGTGAAATGAAAGACTGGAACAGCTAAAGATTTTTTAACACAGAAATTCTTTCCTGAAACTGAGTTTTAAATTTTTCTTTCATAACTGTATTTCTGAATTTGTAATCAAGACCTTGCCCTTTAATTTTATTCACTTTAAACTGTTTTTATTTTAAGCTTGGCCAGTGTTTAACAGGAATTTCTCAGGCAGGCAGGCATAACCCTTCTTCAGTGAAAGAAATTACTCAATTTAAATTAGTTGAATAAAGAAAGATGCTGGTGTGACTACAACTCAAGAGAAGTGCAAGAATCAGAGTTTGGCAAATATTAAATAGTCACCTACAGAAAGGCCAGAAAAGTCAACAAAATATTTTACACCAATACTGAGGTAGAAGTGTAACAGACTTGAGCCTTTGCCTTCTTCTTTAACAAAAAATGAAGGGAGAAAAAGCTTTATAGGCAACAGATAGAGCCCATCTGCAGCAGCCCTTGTCTGAACAGCAAGAAATTTGTATGCCTTGACTTAGACATCTGTGTCTTATTTCATATTTCTAACTGCACACAGTGCTACTAATACTATTGAATGACAATGTTCAGGAGGGCTGTGCAACCACAACGTGTAAGCATCATTCAAATTAAAATCCAGTTCTGAATATAAAGTAGAACAGCAGACAGACATGTGTAGCATTCATGTAAATCAGATCCTGGTTTAAGAGTAGGAAAATCATGGAGTTTCATTCCAATGTCTTACTGAAGGAATTGTATATCTCAATTACTGAAGACCAGCACAATGTGAAGTGCAAGGCCAGGCACAGGGCAGTCTATGTTATATGTGGACAGGTAGATAAAAGAGAAAGAGTTACGTGCTGAATCAAGATGTGCAACTTGGCTTCTGGAAAACAACACATGAGAGTTCAGTTTCCTGGAGCCAGTCCAGGAAATGACCACTATTTTATGAGGTAATTCCTCCCAACTAGACTGAATTCCCCTCAGCACAGACATCTGTGAGAAGAGAACAGGAAGAACCTTCTGCTTGGGGACAGACCTACAAACAGGGAGCAACTGCAGTACATTCAGCAAGAGTTCACATAATACATCAGATCTTTCAGGAGTGGTGGTCTGTGCATTTCTAACGCAGTTGATAGGACTGTAGTAATTTACATCGCTTGGATTTCTGACTCATTGCCCATAACTGCCTCAAATTCATTCAGGAAATGGTAACTTTAATGTTACTGCTTCACCTATGCTCATGTGTGTGTTCCCTCTTTCAGTTTAATTTGGTATTTCTTGAAAAGCTTTTTTTTTTTTTTTTTTTTTTTCTTGTCCGGTTCTTGCACCAATGGGCCCTG
>NW_009260269.1:2653987-2656405 GCF_000687185.1 Egretta garzetta | reverse complement strand
TTTTGAAAAGCTTTTTTTTTTTTTTTTTTTTTTGTCTTGTCCAGTACTGAGCACAATTGGCTCAGATTAAATAGCTAAAATTAACTATTTTTTAAGAATGAAAAATTACATTGTAGCCATGATGCATTTGTAAATTAAGACATTAACATTTTTTACATCACCATGAACTGGAATACCATATTAGTGGAAGAAATCTTGACACATACTAGCCTACATCTGACTGTTCACACTCAGCAGCAAGAATATTTTCAAAAACCAGCATTGTGTCAGTAGAGATCAGAATGCTTTCATGACTCTGGTAAAGATCACTGCAGGGATAGCTTTGGTATAGCAAGCTGGAGAGAGGCTGCTGTGATGAAGTATCATAGCTGGAATTAAAGAAGGCCATCACAGAAAAAAAGTTAATATGAATAATATATGAAACTCTTTAAGGAGACAGAAAATAACAGAAGGAGTGCACACAGTGGTACCATATAAAGGACTTCATTGCCTAACTATTCAGAAACTTCCCCTCCAAAGTGTTGTGCCCTGCAGCAAAAGGAAGTATTAAAATATCGAGGTACATCAAAAGGAAGTGAGGTAAGGGATAGCAATGAGATTGTCATTGTCTGAAACTTCAAACATTTTCATCAAAAAATGTCAAAGATGACCTTAGAGCCCAAGGTGCACAAAAAGTTGTAAAGTATTGCAAGAGATGTTGTAAGTGAAAAATATTAAAATATTTTGGCCTTTCCAGCTTAAAGGCAGTTAATAATAAGGAAGCATAAAATTAGAAGTGTGTATCTGTGAAGTTATTAAAGATCTATCGTTATGGAAAGTAGCAATGCGTAAAGCTAAAATTAAATGACCCAACTATCACCATAGCAGACGCTATAATCTGGAGTCTACATGATCCACAGCTTCACTCTGATTAAAGCTACATTTTCACAGAAGACCAGCTGTGTGTTAAACAAAACAAAACAAAACAAAAAAACCCACAATAAAAAAACCCCAGCAAACCCAAAGAACTTTTGCTCATTTCACAGAGAAAACTTTTAAATTTTCCTGTCACTGCATTAGAGCAACTCCTATTGAAATGCCAGTACTGGTTACCTGTGTCCTGAAAATGGACCATAAGAGTCCTGAATAAAATCACACTTCATACTTTTATCTTTCACCTGAAACTTCGATTTTCTCTGATTCTTTCTGAGATTTTTCATTAACGTCATGCAATCCTATAAAACACCTACTGGACAAAACTGACCTTAGGGTCCTTCATTTGATAATTCAGAAGGAAGCTTGCTCCCTCCCCATTCTGCACAACCCAAATGGCATTTCAGCGTAACATTTCTCTTCCATTCAGCCTTTTATGCCCAGTGGCAGGACTTGCATGCACCCTCCCCACCCCTGGGATTTTGGCAGCTGGGATGCAGGCACCATGTGAGTATGTCTGGTGATGTGGGGAGAGGCTCTCAGTTGCCATGGCGTGGCCATTGCCAGGGATAAACTCTGGCCCAGGGGAGCCACTTTCAGCTGAGGCTCTCACCTTGGCCCCACCTCAGCAACATCTCCCACTGCCCTGCAGCTGAGTGCCTGGGCATGGGTGCTACTGAGCCAGGCCCAGATGCAGGACAACATTCCAACCTGGTCTTGGCCCATCCCCAGGGAGGTCTCCGATCTGCCTCATCACCATGGACTAGCCATGTGACCCGAGCTCTCAGTTGACACTGTTGGCCATCCCTAGGCCTTTCCTGTTTCATCTCTCAGGGACTGTTGGATGGGGTCTGTCTGGTGAGATCACGGATCTCTGACTCCTCAGCTGCTTTAGGGAAATCTATTTAATTGTTTAGCCTTAATTATTCTCAAAATCCTCCTGAACTCTTACTTCTGCAGCACCTTTTTTTTTCCCCCTGATTGAGGGAAAAAAATGCCTTCCATTGAGTCCTATGTCTACTAAATCTAACTATATATTCCTGTAGTGATATTCATAGAATCATAGAATCACTTTGGTTAGAAAAGACCTTTGAGATCATCGAGTCCAATCTTTAACCTAACCCTGACATCCCACCACTAAACCACATCCCTAAGCACCTCATCTAGCCTTCTTTTAAATACCTCCAGTGACGAGGACTCTAACACCTCCCTGGGCAGCCCATTCCAGAGCCTGACAACCCTTTCAGTGAAGAAGTTTTTCCGAATATCTAACCTAAACCTGCCCTGGCGCAGCTTCAAACCATTCCCCCTTGTCCTATCATCTGTTACCAGGGAGAAGAGGCTGACCCCCACCTCACTACAGCCTCCTTTCAGGCAGTTGTAGAGGGCGATCAGGTCTCCCCTCAGCCTCCTCTTCTCCAGGCTAAATAAACCCCAGTTCCTTCAGCCGCTCCTCGTATGACTTGTGTTCCAGACCCCTCACCAGCCTTGTTTGCCTCCTCCGGG